>NC_091466.1:77962249-78092249 GCF_027789765.1 Dendropsophus ebraccatus | reverse complement strand
CTGCAGCTCACACATCACACAGCGCCCCCTGCAGGTCACACATCACACAGCGCCCCCTGCAGCTCACACATCACACAGCGCCCCCTGCAGGTCACACATCACACAGCGCCCCCTGCAGGTCATACAGCACCCCCTGCAGCTCACACATCACACAGCGCCCCCTGCAGGTCATACATCACACAGCGCCCCCTGCAGCTCATACATCACACAGCGCCCCCTACAGGTCACACAGCGCCCCCTGCAGGTCATACATCACACAGCGCCCCCTACAGGTCACACAGCGCCCCCTGCAGCTCACACATCACACAGCGCCCCCTGCAGGTCACACATCACACAGCGCCCCCTGCAGGTCACACATCACACAGCGCCCCCTGCAGCTCACACATCACACAGCGCCCCCTGCAGCTCACACATCACACAGCGTCCCCTGCAGGTCACACATCACACAGCGCCCCCTGCAGGTCACACATCACACAGCGCCCCCTGCAGGTCATACATCACACAGCGCCCCCTGCAGGTCACACATCACACAGCGCCCCCTGCAGGTCACACATCACACAGCGCCCCCTGCAGGTCACACATCACACAGCGCCCCCTGCAGGTCATACAGCGCCCCCTGCAGGTCACACATCACACAGCGCCCCCTGCAGGTCACAGATTACACAGCGCCCCCTGCAGGTCATACATCACACAGCGCCCCCTGCAGCTCACACATCACACAGCGCCCCCTGCAGGTCACACAGCGCCCCCTGCAGCTCACACATCACACAGCGCCCCCTGCAGGTCACACATCACACAGCGCCCCCTGCAGGTCACACAGCGCCCCCTGCAGCTCACACATCACACAGCGCCCCCTGCAGGTCACAGATTACACAGCGCCCCCTGCAGGTCATACATCACACAGCGCCCCCTGCAGGTCACACATCACACAGCGCCCCCTGCAGGTCATACATCACACAGCGCCCCCTGCAGGTCATACAGCGCCCCCTGCAGCTCACACATCACACAGCGCCACCTGCAGGTCATACATCACACAGCGCCCCCTGCAGGTCATACATCACACAGCGCCCCCTGCAGGTCATACATCACACAGCGCCCCCTGCAGCTCACACATCACACAGCGCCCCCTGCAGGTCACACAGCGCCCCCTGCAGGTCACACAGCGCCCCCTGCAGCTCACACATCACACAGCGCCCCCTGCAGGTCACACATCACACAGCGCCCCCTGCAGGTCACACATCACACAGCGCCCCCTGCAGCTCACACATCACACAGCGCCCCCTGCAGCTCACACATCACACAGCACCCCCTGCAGCTCCCACATCACACAGCGCCCCCTGCAGCTCACACATCACACAGCGCCCCCTGCAGCTCACACATCACACAGCGCCCCCTGCAGGTCATACAGCGCCCCCTGCAGGTCATACATCACACAGCGCCCCCTGCAGCTCACACATCACACAGCGCCCCCTGCAGGTCACACATCACACAGCGCCCCCTGCAGGTCACACATCACACAGCGCCCCCTGCAGCTCACACATCACACAGCGCCCCCTGCAGGTCACACAGCGCCCCCTGCAGGTCACACATCACACAGCGCCCCCTGCAGCTCATACATCACACAGCGCCCCCTGCAGGTCACACATCACACAGCGCCCCCTGCAGCTCACACATCACACAGCGCCCCCTGCAGGTCATATATCACACAGCGCCCCCTGCAGCTCACACATCACACAGCGCCCCCTGCAGCTCACACATCACACAGCACCCCCTGCAGGTCACACAGCGCCCCCTGCAGGTCACACAGCGCCCCCTGCAGGTCATACATCACACAGCGCCCCCTGCAGGTCACACATCACACAGCTCCCCCTGCAGGTCATATATCACACAGCGCCCCCTGCAGCTCACACATCACACAGCGCCCCCTGCAGCTCATACATCACACAGCGCCCCCTGCAGCTCACACATCACACAGCGCCCCCTGCAGGTCACACAGCGCCCCCTGCAGCTCACACATCACACAGCGCCCCCTGCAGCTCACAGAGGGGGCACTCACTCCATGGCGGCTTCATCATTGCGGTGACCACCACACTGCATTGTAAGACTGGAGACGTGTATAATGCTCAGTCATTGTATAGAGCTGATTATGGTTTATGTGCTGTATTATCTCAGTGTTATATAACGTTGCTGTAATGGTATACAACGTCCAGGGCTATATATGTTGGACGTGTTCCTGAGAAGTACAGTCACATTTCACCACACAGATAACATTCTGTTCCAGTTAGATATGTAAGGCGTCACCTACAACATACTTGGCATCAGGTCAGCGCTACATGGAAACAATGACTCTGCTCACTTGGAGGGTAAAGGGATAATCAGGTGAACTGAAATAAGTATTTTTATTTCTCTCATAAAGTTATATAGTTTAAAAGAACGTTACACTTTCAGGCTATGTTCACACATAATATTTCCATCAGTCTTTTTTCTACCAAAATTAGGAGCGGAGCTGACAGGGCAAAATTATAATGGAAAAATTTCCACAGTTTGTTTTCAATCCACTCCTGGTTTTGGATGAAAATAGACTGACAGAAATACTATGAGGGGGATTTATGAAGACTTATATTAGGCCCCGCCCCTTTTCCCCAGCAGGATACACTAAGAGGCGCACTTAGTGAATCCAGCCGATTTGATCATGATTTACGCTTGCGAGCAAACTCACGCCCCCACACGCTTAGCCAGCCTGCCCATCGGGCGAGCGGGGTGTACGGGAGGCGTACGCCAGGGAGAAGGGGCGAATCTGCACCTTCTCCCTGGCGTACGTTTCGCAAATCCCCCCCTATGTGTTAACATAGCCTTAAATTGAATGGTAGAGGTACAGGGATCGGGAGGAATAGAATGACCCCTCTGCTGCAGGCCCCCATAACCTATTCGTTTTTCCACCTTTCTGCCTTGAAGGCGTATCTGTGGCCACCAATAGAACTGTGTCCTATCCTGTGCTGTGTGACCATAACTCCCAGAATAACAATAACTACAACTCTCAGAATGCCTTACACTTATGAAGCTCTCAGAGAATGCTGGGAGTTGTAGTTTCCGAGGGGACAACCCCTTGAGTTGTCTACTCATTTGTACTTTAAATCCCAGCACATCCTGAGGGCTGCAGTAAATGCTGGGAGTTGTAGTGCCTGCAGCTGTTGTACTTGGAGGGTCCTGGGTGCATTATACACTGGATTCTGTGTGGGGGATGAGAGTATATAGCTCCGAGTGTGGAAGTCACCCCAGAACAGCACTAATAGGGGATAGAACACATGGGCCCTTAATCACTTCGGGGGCACAGGTGGGAGACATGTACTGTATGTGGCTGCCCAGGTGAGAGACATGTACTGTATGCGGCTGCCCAGGTGGGATACATGTACTGTATGCGGCTTCCCAGGTGGGAGACATGTACTGTATGCGGCTGCCCAGGTGAGAGACATGTACTGTATGCGGCTGCACAGGTGAGAGACATGTACTGTATGTGGCTGCCCAGGTGGGAGACATGTACTGTATGTGGCTGCCCAGGTGGGAGACATGTACTGTATGTGGCTGCCCAGGTGGGAGACATGTACTGTATGCGGCTGCCCAGGTGGGATACATGTACTGTATGCGGCTGCCCAGGTGGGGGACATGTACTCTATGCGGCTGCCCAGGTGGGAGACATGTACTGTATGCGGCTGCCCAGGTGGGATACATGTACTGTATGCGGCTGCCCAGGTGGGAGACATGTACTGTATGCGGCTGCCCAGGTGGGATACATGTACTGTATGTGGCTGCTTAGGGGGGAGAGAAAAACAACCATGCTGCAGGGAGGAGGGGGGCACAGATATTTGCTAAAAAGGCATAAACTTACAATAAAACTTACAGCCCCAGAGAGGGGGGGGGGGGTGTACTTTCTCTTACACCGTCCACCCTTTACCTACCAGCAGCCTGACAGACAGACTGACTATAATCACTCACTGTCAGAGCTGCTGCTGTTGCTCCTCCTCACAGTCCCGTCCCTGGCAGCCATAACCCTGCAGGATCCCTCCAGCCCCTGTCACCACAGCTCTCTGTCCTCTCCTTCTAACTACTATATGGGAGCACAGAGGGGACCTAACTACTATATGGGAGCACAGAGGGGACCTAACTACTATATGGGAGCACAGAGGGGACCTAACTACTATATGGGAGCACAGAGGGGACCTAACTACTATATGGGAGCACAGAGGGGACCTAACTACTATATGGGAGCACAGAGGGGACCTAACTACTATATGGGAGCACAGAGGGGACCTAACTACTATATGGGAGCCAGAGGGGACCTAACTACTATATGGGAGCACAGAGGGGACCTAACTACTATATGGGAGCACAGAGGGGACCTAACTACTATATGGGAGCACAGAGGGGACCTAACTACTATATGGGAGCACAGAGGGGACCTAACTACTATATGGGAGCACAGAGGGGACCTTACTACTATATGGGAGCACAGAGGGGACGTAACTACTATATGGGAGCAAAGAGAGGACCTAACTACTATATGGGAGCACAGAGGGGACCTAACTACTATATGGGAGCACAGAGGGGACCTAACTACTATATGGGAGCACAGAGGGGACCTAACTACTATATGGGAGCACAGAGGGGACCTTACTACTATATGGGAGCACAGAGGGGACGTAACTACTATATGGGAGCACAGAGAGGACCTAACTACTATATAGGAGCACAGAGGGGACCTAACTACTATATGGGAGCACAGAAAGGACCTAACTACTATATGGGAGCACAGAAAGGACCTAACTACTATATGGGAGCACAGAGGGGATCTAACTACTATATGGGAGCACAGAGGGGACCTTACTACTATATGGGAGCACAGAGGGGACCTAACTACTATATGGGAGCACAGAGAGGACCTAACTACTATATGGGAGCACAGAGGGGATCTAACTACTATATGGGAGCACAGAGGGGACCTTACTACTATATGGAAGCACAGAGGGGACCTAACTACTATATGGGAGCACAGAGGGGACCTTACTACTATATGGGAGCACAGAGGGGACGTAACTACTATATGGGAGCACAGAGGGGACCTAACTACTATATGGGAGCACAGAGGGGACCTAACTACGATATGGGAGCACAGAGGGGACCTAACTACTATATGGGAGCACAGAGGGGACCTAACTACTATATGGGAGCACAGAGGGGACCTTACTACTATATGGGAGCACAGAGGGGACGTAACTACTATATGGGAGCACAGAGAGGACCTAACTACTATATAGGAGCACAGAGGGGACCTAACTACTATATGGGAGCACAGAGGGGACCTAACTACTATATGAGAGCACAGAGGGGATCTAACTACTATATGGGAGCACAGAGGGGACCTTACTACTATATGGAAGCACAGAGGGGACCTAACTACTATATGGGAGCACAGAGGGGACCTTACTACTAAATTGGAGCACAGAGGGGACCTAACTACTATATGGGAGCACAGAGGGGACCTAACTACTATATGGGAGCACAGAGGGGACCTAACTACTATATGGGAGCACAGAGGGGACCTAACTACTATATGGGAGCACAGAGGGGACCTAACTACTATATGGGAGCACAGAGGGGACCTAACTACTATATGGGAGCACAGAGGGGACCTAACTACTATGGGGCCACAGGTGGAAATGTACTTACTTACTGTGTGGCCTGAATGGAGAGAAAGATGTGAAGACTGAGAGCTGTAAAGGCCCTTTTACACAGAGCGAGTATCTGCCAAATCGGGCAGGTATCACCCCGTGTCATAGGACCAGAGATTAGAGGACAAGCAAACAAACAGTCGCACATTGCCTGATCATCATCTTTCAACGTGTTTAGAAATAATCTTCTATCGGCCGCACATCTACCCGTGTAATAGGAGATGAGCAGCCGATGACTGATTAGGAGAAGGGCTGTACAATTATTGAGCCGTCTAATAGGATCAGACAGCGAGTGCCGATCTAGCAGATCATTGGCTCCTCACTCTGCCAATCACCATTCTGGTCAGCAGAGCTCCCTGGTGCACAGGGTGGATCATGGACTACCTACAGGGGGCATATCTACATGGGGGGAGGGGGTAAGTACCAGGGGGATTACATTAAGGGGGGATCAGGGGCTGCCAATATGGAGGGGCTACAGGGCTACCTACAGGGGGATTACCTACTTATAAGATATTATTTGTTGGGGAGGCCACTGCCAGGGGTACTTACTTCAGACCTTCAGATGAAAGTCTACAAGGAGGGTTACTTACATGGGGACTACGTACAGGGTGGGGATACTGACATAGGGAGGCTACCTACCTGCACAGACAGGACTAACTACTATATGGGAGCACAGAGGGGCTATAGCTACTATATGGGGGGCACAGGGAATTTTTACTTTTTTGGGGCACATAGGAGTTCTCTGAGAACAAAGGGGTCAGGCAGTGATTTTCCTCATGGGCTGCAGGAACAGCCGAAAAACGTGTAAGGTGCATGGTGATCTTTAGACAAACTCCTCTGTGAGATGTTAGATCTGGCTATGGAAAGGAGACACCATCACCTGGTGGAGCAGTGACACCCTGTGGTGGAATAGTAGTACTGCAGGTGACTACAGCGATCTCCCCAGAGTTCACCCTGTATCTGCATAGATTATTAGTTTGACTAACTTCAATTTTTTTATCCCGATATCCCATCTCCAGTCCTGCGCTGCTGCGGACACGTGTTCCCACTCCTGTCAGTGTCAGGGCTGCCAGGACACAGTATAAGTCTATGTGGCTGCGTCCTGGCGTCTCCTCTGCTTACGTCTTACGGCTGCTTACACGCAGTACAGGAACCCCCCATGTAGGCAGGATTCAGAGATGGTGGTCCTGCTGACACAGCTGAGGGTTTGCTGCAGTGTGTCAGTATAGACAAACCTAAACACAGTAGAATAATCTTGCCCCACCTGTCTACAGGTTAAGTGTGGTACTGCAGCTCAGCCCTGTTGATTTGAATTGAGCCAAACTGCATTACCAGACACATCCACAGACAGGTGTGGCGCTGTTTCCCTGGACGAGCCCTTTAACACAATCCAATGTGTTCTAGTCTGAGGTGTAAAGCGAGAATAGTGGCCCCACAGTAAGTCACAGTTTGGGGGTCCAACCTTATAAGACAGAGGACACAACATGGGGGAAACTTCAGTCACAATCAGATTTTACTGCAATAAGAAATAATAAGAATGTGACAGGACATATTCACAGCTGCCAGAAACCCCCTCCTCATCCGTCACTAAGAAGCTTGTCGGGGTCTCAGGGTGCAGACCACGCCGTCCCGGGGTCTCATCGTCCCAGTGTCCATTATCTCATAGGACTGACCAGGGACCAACTCAAACTCATAGCGCTGCAGAAGTTTACTCAACACGACCCTGGCCTCCAGCTGGAGAGAGAAGAGACAGGTCAGACCCGACCTCACACTATACATTCAGTGTCTCCACCTATATCTATATCAGCCAGCAGATCAGTACAATGTTATGTATGTACACAGTGACCCCACCAGCAGAATAGGGAGTGCAGCTCTGGGGTATAATGCAGGATGTAACTCAGGATCAGTAATGTATGAACGCAGTGACCCCACCAGCAGAATAGGGAGTGCAGCTCTGGAGGATAATACAGGATCAGTAATGTAATATATGCACACAGTGACCCCTCCAGCAGAATAGTGAGTGCAGCTCTGGAGTATAATGCAGGATGTAACTCAGGATCAGTAATGTGATGTATGTACACAGTGACCCCACCAGCAGAATAGGGAGTGCAGCTCTGGAGTATAATGCAGGATGTAACTCAGGATCAGTAATGTGATGTATGTACACAGTGACCCTACCAGTAGAATAGTGAGTGCAGCTCTGGGGTATAATACAGGATGTAACTCAGGATCAGTAATGTAATGTATGTACACAGTGACCCCAGCAGCAGAATAGTGAGTGCAGCTCTGGAGTATAATACAGGATGTAACTCAGGATCAGTAATGTAATGTATGTACACAGTGACCCCAGCAGCAGAATAGTGAGTGCAGCTCTGGGGTATAATACAGGATGTAACTCAGGATCAGTATAGGATCAGTAATGTAATGGAATATGATGTGAGGCAATTCCTGGGGTGTCCACTAGATGGCAGCAGGAGTTAAGGAAGCTGCTATTAGAGGTGAAACTAGATACAACCTGATTGCTGCAACTTTCTAGACACTTGTTCACACAGGCTGCAAACCTGAGATGTATAGAAGTCTGCTACTATATACATGGATAGAGGATAGCTGTGACTGTGCGGCTGGTATAGGTGACCTACCTGGGAGAACCCCTGACCCAGACAGGAGCGAGGACCCAGTACAAATGGGAAGTAGCAATAGTACGGCCTGAAAGAGACAAAGATCCTGCGGTAAGTGACGGACACACACCAGGCAGATTCCAGGTCATTTCTGCAGAAGCCTTAGGGGTACAAACACACACAGTATACGCAGCAGATACGCAGAAAATACGCAGCAGATCTGCAGGTGCAGATTTGATGCTGTGTTCAGTTACTTAGATCTAATCTGCTGCGTATTCGTTGCGTATTTGCTGCGTATCGCAGCATTAAATACGCTGCGTATACGGTGTGTGTGTTTAAACCCTAAAGGGTTTTTATTCCATTTCAGACTTTGTTCAGACAGCATGAAAGTGATGGCAGGTTCCCTAAGGGTATAAACCCACACACCGTATAAGCAGCGTATTTACTGCTGCGATACGCAGCAAACACGCAGCAAACACGCAGCAAATACGCAGCAGATTAGATCTAAATAACTGAACACAGCATCAAATCTGTACCAACAAATCTGCTGCGTATTTGCTGCGTATTTGTTGCGTATCTGCTGTGTATACGGTGTGTGGGTTTGTACTTAAAGTAAGTTTTCTAACCTGGTAAAGTGAAGGCATTCTGCTAGGATCTGTCAGCACCTTAATGGTGCATTCACACCTACAGGATCTGCAGCAGATTTGATACTGTGTTCTGTTATTTAAATAAAATCTGCTGCAGAAAATCAGCTGCAGATCCTGTAGGTGTGAACACACCATAAGGGTACAAACACACACACTGTATACGCAGCGTATTTACTGCTGCGATACGCAGCAAATACGCAGCAGATACGCAGCAGATTACATCTACATAACTGAACACCGCATCAAATCTGCACCATCAAATCGGCTGCGTATCTGCTGCGTATACGGTGTGTGTGTGTTTGTACCCTAAGGGTTCAAACACACACAGCAGATACGCAGCAGATTTCATACTGTGTTCAGTTATTTAGATCTAATCTGCTGCGTATCTGCTGCGTATCTGCTGTGTGTGTTGTACCCTTAAGGGTGCGTTCACACCTACAGGATCTGCAGCAGATTTGATGCTGTGTTTAGTTATTTAAATGAAATCTGCTGCAGATCCTGTAGGTGTGAACGCACCATAAAGGAGTACCCCGGAGATCTAACTATTACTGATACAACACTGATAGCGCTGGCTGCAGCTGTGTACACTGATACAACACTGATAGCGCTGGCTGCAGCTGTGTACACTGATACAACACGGATAGCGCTGGCTGCAGCTGTGTACACTGATACAACAGTGATAGCACTGGCTGCAGCTGTGTACACTGATACAACACGGATAGCGCTGGCTGCAGCTGTGTACACTGATACAACACGGATAGCGCTGGCTGCAGCTGTGTACACTGATACAACACGGATAGCGCTGGCTGCAGCTGTGTACACTGATACAACACGGATAGCGCTGGCTGCAGCTGTGTACACTGATACAACACGGATAGCGCTGGCTGCAGCTGTGTACACTGATACAACACTAATAGCGCTGGCTGCAGCTGTGTACACTGATACAACACTAATAGCGCTGGCTGCAGCTGTGTACACTGATACAACACGGATAGCGCTGGCTGCAGCTGTGTACACTGATACAACACTGATAGCGCTGGCTGCAGCTGTGTACACTGATACAACACTGATAGCGCTGGCTGCAGCTGTGTACACTGATACAACACGGATAGCGCTGGCTGCAGCTGTGTACACTGATACAACACTAATAGCGCTGGCTGCAGCTGTGTACACTGATACAACAGTGATAGCGCTGGTTGCAGCTGTGTACACTGATACAACACTGATAGCGCTGGCTGCAGCTGTGTACACTGATACAACACTGATAGCGCTGGCTGCAGCTGTGTACACTGATACAACACTGATAGCGCTGGCTGCAGCTGTGTACACTGATACAACACGGATAGCGCTGGCTGCAGCTGTGTACACTGATACAACACGGATAGCGCTGGCTGCAGCTGTGTACACTGATACAACACTGATAGCGCTGGCTGCAGCTGTGTACACTGATACAACACTGATAGCGCTGGCTGCAGATCCTGTAGGTGTGAACGCACCATAAAGGAGTACCCCGGAGATCTAACTTACTGATACAACACTGATAGCGCTGGCTGCAGCTGTGTACACTGATACAACACTGATAGCGCTGGCTGCAGCTGTGTACACTGATACAACACTGATAGCGCTGGCTGCAGCTGTGTACACTGATACAACACTGATAGCGCTGGCTGCAGCTGTGTACACTGATACAACACTAATAGCGCTGGCTGCAGCTGAGTACACTGATACAACACGGATAGCGCTGGCTGCAGCTGAGTACACTGATACAACACTGATAGCGCTGGCTGCAGCTGTGTACACTGATACAACACTGAGAGCGCTGGCTGCAGCTGTGTCCTTCTTTTACAGTAGTATATTCCTTCCCCTTTATTACAATGGATACGCCCCACTGGGTGGTGTTTAGACTGATGTGGACTGTGAATACCAGCACATCTATACACTGAAAGGCGATGTTCACACGGCGTGGATGTACCGGCTGGATGACCTGTCCGGCCGCAGCGATCTGATGCGGGCGCATCAACGCGCACCTACATCAGAGCTTCGCCCTGCACACTATGGAGTGAGTGGCCGGAGCGTCTCGCTTCATAGTGTGAACTGACAGAGTTTCCTACGCCCACAATTAATTGAATTGCGGCCGCAGAAAACTGACATGTCAGTTATTTGCGGGGCCGCACAGGATCCCGGCCGGAGCGGATATGATGTGTATACGCTCCGGCCGGGATCCCATTGAAACTAAGGCATTGTTCCACCCCGCAGAAACCTCGGCCGTTGGGGGGGCGGAGCCTGCAGCCGAGGGGAACAGTCGCACATTAGAGGAGCTCCGTGATCACAGCGTATTTATAGCTGTCAGGGGATCTTAGCCTTTATTATTTTCTAATCGGAACATTGCTGATACTCCCCCGAACCCTGCAAGATGGGGAAAACTTCGAGACGTGCATCGGCTGCTGCGAGAAGGAAGATTCAAGCATCTCTCCCTCAGGCTGCGACACCTCAAGATGGCGCCGGGCCCTTACAGGACCGACTGCTAGCTGCGCTTCTGGCTGAATCGGAGGCGGCATGGTGGGACCCAGCGACACCGGTACAATCCGCACCTGCTCCCGAACCTATCACAGGTACACCCAGGCCTTCTAAAGCGGCTGAGAGCGCTCGTTTGCTCCTCTGACGACCAGTGGAATAGGGGCATGAGCCCTTGCCTCCCTACTGGCAGACCATGCTCAGCTGTCATTACCAACTGTCAGAGACATGATGGTCTCTGTGAGGGACTCTCTGCTTACAGGTGTGGATCATCTATTTATCTCTGTCACACAAATGATACGGGGGGTTGATGACAAGATCTTGTTAATGGGGCAGAAACTGGATGAGGTGATTAACGCTCAGAACTCTTTATTGGACACTTGTGAACAACTGAAGGACGAGTCCAAAGTGCTTCGAACCAAGTTAGCCACACTGGAAGACTACAATAAACGACATAACCTGAAATTTAGTAATATACCCGAAACTGTCACCAACATAGAACTCTCGTCCTACCTAAAGAACTCACTTAAACAAGTTTTACCAGATTGTACAGACTCTGAGTTGATGATCGATTGGGTGAGGAGGATTCCTAGACCTCAACATTTGGCCACATTGTCACCCCGAGACGTAGTGGCCAGGATGCATTTTCTGCCTATAAAATCTAAGATTCTTGCGAAGACAAGGAAAGAGGGGATGTCGGCAGATTGTCAAAATATAAATATATCTGTATACTCAACTTATCATCTGTAACTTTGAGGCAACGCAGGACATTTGCAACATTCACTCAGAGACTTCGTAACAACCACATTGGGTATAAGTGGCTATCCCCTGCTCGCCTTCTCCTTACTTATCATGGCGTTAAACACTTCATATCTACCGCGGAAAAAGGACTACGACTATTCAACTCATGGAACCTCGCTTGAACACCTTTGTGCTGGACCGCTTGTGGTCACCCTCTGGCATAGGCTGGACTTCTTACCCCTACCCATTAATAGCGTGTTAATTCCACTCTACACCCTGGTTTTTCTGTTTTTGATTAGTAAGCTACCATTGAATTACACTTACATTTCATTTAGAGGATTACCTTGGTATATTTTAATATGGAGCGGACCTGCTTAACCACCTTATCATAGCTACATTCTTTTGGCTATTTTCTTTATACATTTATATAGACCTGACCGTCTTATAAACCCCCATTATTAACACCCGTGGTTACGCATTTCCTACCCTACGTATGCGTATTTAAGTGCACTAAGGAGCGTTTATTGTTTGTTGATTGTTTTATATTAGCGTTTTACAGGCGTTGACTGCTCATTTGTTTATTGTTTATCGTTTAAACTGTACCAACTTCTCATATCTGCTTGCATGCCACAATTTCAGACCCATTACCTGCTTGTTTTCTGCTCTGATACCTATAAGGGGACTTGTCTTTATCTGTATTGTGAAACTTTTCTCTAAAACTTTTCTCGAAAACTCTTAATAAAACTTATTGAAACAGAAACCACGGCCGTTGTTGCCATCTGCAACAATGGCCGTAGTTTTACGTAGTATGAACATATACTGAGAAGGGAAGCTAGTGGTGACCCTGCAGTTGCTAATCTGCCTGGAAAATTCTTTACTGCCACTTTGAATATTTTTAGAATAATATAATGGTGGTTACTTCTTAGAGGGGTACTCAGATAATTTTTTTTCTCTCAAATCAACCAGTATCAGAGAGTTAAATAGATTTGTAATTTACTTTTATTTAAAAAAATAAATAAATCTCCAGCCTTCCAGTACTTATCAGCTGCTGTATGTCCTGCAGGAAGAGGTGTATTCTCTCCAGTCTGCCATAGTGCTCTCTGCTGCCCCCTCTGTCTATGTCAGGAACTGTCCAGAGCAGCAGCAAATCCCCATAGAAAACCTTTCCTGCTCTGGACAGAGGTGGCAGCAGAGAGCACTGTTTCAGACTGGAGAGATTACACCACTTCCTCAGGACATACAGCAGCTGATAAGTACAAATCGGTATAGCTTCCTGACACCTTTTGATTTAAAAGGTTGATTGGGGGTTGGCAGCTAAACTAGGTTAAGACTATAGACCTACAGAGCTGGGATAGACAGGTAATCCCTTTAAGATTGTGGTGGTCTGGTGTCTGAGACCCCATAGGTATCAAGGAGCCAAAAGGTATTTTAGCACGGCCTCAGTTTTTTTGCACAGCGCCATCCTTGGATACCTGGATGTGCAGAGAACTACAACTCGGCTGCAATCGCCAGAAGCCATGGTCGTGTATGATCCCTTTAAGGGGACATGTAATCCATCAACTTTGTGGCCTTCATTTTCAGAAGGATGCATGGGTCCCTGAGATCAGTCCTGAAAACATTGCACATCCCTCACCTCACATAATGTGCTGATGGGTTAAATCTTTCGGGATCAAACTTCAAGGGATCAGGAAAGAACTTTTCCATTCGGCCCATGACGTAGGTGTTCAGCTAGAAGAGAGAAATACAAGGTAAGAAGCCAATGAGGAGAGAGGTGAGACAGAGATCACACACTTATCTCATGTATATGGCGGTACACACTCTGCCCCTATGTACGGGGGTCACTGACTATAACTCACCATCACCGGCACTCCCCCCGGGATCCTGATCCCATCAATGACAGTGTCCTCCTTTATGTAACGCGATGTCCCGGGGGCCGGCGGGTATAAGCGCAGAGATTCCTTCAGCACCTGCAAGACGTCGGATCAGGCAATGTGTTATTGGTTTCATCTCTTCTGGCCGCTCCTCCCCGTCCCTGTGATTACCTGGGTCATGTACGTCAGGTTTGTTATGTCATCATAGGAAAGATCCCTCTTAAGGCCGATGACCTCATCTATCTCTGCCCGCAGCCTGGGAGATAAAACATCAACATTACAAGTTATATGTCCAATAATCACTGTACATGTATTATACTCCAGAGCTGCACTCACTATTCTGCTGGTGGGGTCACTGTGTACATACATTACTGAACCTGAGTTACATCCTGTATTATACCCCAGAGCTGCACTCACTATTCTGCTGGTAGGGTCACTGTGTACATACATTACATTGCTGATCCTCTACTGATCCCAAATAGAGATCAGCGAATCCGGACTGTAAATAAAGACTTCAGCGCGCAAGTTCATGTTTGTGTCCGGCATTTGGGTTCTAAATAAAGCTTGTTGTAAGGCTGTGGCTTAACCCTCTCCCTGCTAGGCTGGGCATAGTGCACATAGCACAGCAGGTGGAGCACAGTCTGGCCCCCAATATAATACGTGAGGATGCATAGCATCCTCACTTAACCTCCTGGGGGCTAAACTGTAAGTAGCTATTTGTACATTTGTACATCATAGGTGTTCTGTTGCTCCTGCCTTTTTTTTGTCTCTTCTTTTTGTTTTTCATATATCGGTATCCTGTAGACTGCAATGGTTTTGGCGCACTGCATTGATGATCAGCAGATTTGTGAGTGTCAGAGGGTCCCACATGCTTTTTAAAATAAATGAATAAAGGCACATAGACACAAAAAAAAACAACAAAAAACCAGCAGCAGCCTGGTAGTATTAGGCTATGTTCACACTACGTATATTTCCGGCCATAGTGCAAACCGCGAATATACGCCCGTAGTTTTGAGGTTGATGCGTATACTTGAAAGTATACGATATACGCCCGCACAGTGCACACTACGTATGAGCTTACGGCCGGATCGTATACGGCGCCGTGAAAAATAAACAAGACCATTGTTTGCGGCCGGAACTGTTCCAACTCACGGCCGTGGATTTCAATGCGGCCCCGTACGGAGTACTTATTTCAGCCAAATTGAACTTGATTTTTATATTAAAAGGTTCTGTGTGGTTTACGGCGCTGGGCGAAGATTTCCAAGTAAATGACCTGCTTCAGATCACTTCGAAACAAGCTAGGGAAGCATAACTGTACTACGGGCGTATGTTCGCGGTTCGTCCGTATGTTCGCAATTCGCCCGCATGTCTATTTTTCACACGGCCGTAGTTTCAGCCGCACATGTTCGGCCGCGTACGAACTAATGCGGACATATACGTAGTGTGAACATAGCCTTAGGGTGGAAAGGGTTCTTCTCAGCCTAGTACTACCAGCCTGCTACGGCCCTAGACCAGAAGCACCATTTTTTAACGCTTCAGGACCACTGACACTCAGCTCCTCCCAGTACTCCTGCGCCAGTGGGCACAGAGTTAATAATGTGGGGGTTGGCGTTAGCAATTTTATAAGCTAAGATTAAGCCTTGGCTTCATAATGGATCTATCAGACGGGTTACACTATTAATCCTGTAAAGTGCTTAAAAAAAGACAATTTACACTAGAATTTTTTTTTTTTTATGTAATGTGTGTACACAGTGACCTCTCCAGCAGAATAGTGAGTGCAGCTCTGGAGGTGACTGCAGTATAAGACATAATGTAAAAGCAGAATAGTGAGTGCAGCTCTGGAGTATAATACAGGATGTAACTCAGGATCAGTAATGTATGTACACAGTGACCCCACCAGCAGAATAGTGAGTGCAGCTCTGGAGTATAATACAGGATGTAACTCTGGATCAGTGATGTAATGTATGTACACAGTGACCTCACCAGCAGAATAGTGAGTGCAGCTCTGGAGTGGTGATTGCAGCTCCAATTAGTTTTGGGTGTGGTCCTGCTGTGTGAGGCTGTGCAAGTCTGCTGCTCCTGAGCTCCAAGCAAGCAAGATCTGCCCCCGGGCCTGCTCTCTCCTCCCAAGGGAGGGAGCGGGTTTCCAGGCATGAGCGAGGGAGGCGAGGTCCAGGCTTCTGTTTCCCGTGGTAGGCCGCCGGGGAGCAGGAGAGGCCAGCAAGCGGCCTGTACACCTGAGGATTCGGGGATGAGTCGTTCCACCAGGAGTCGCAGTAATTCCATTCCTACTCTCCCCACTGAGGCTGTGGACAACCGAAGAAGCCAAAAGGTTTCCAGAAAGGAGGAATCCACCTCAGGAAAGCAGAGTGCCACCAGCAGAAAGCCAGGTACTTCTGGAGGAAAGCTGAGTGCTCACGGGGGTGAAGCCGACCTCAGTGAGGAAGGCTGGGGAGTGCAGAGGGCCCGGGAGTCTCTCTGCACCTATGGCTCCCGGGTCATGAGCCACCTCCGTGAGTATGAAGAAGACAGCAAGTCTCTGAGGAGGCTCCGGGAGGAAGTGTGCTACGCCCGTGCCAGGGCCAACCAGGCTACAAAGAGGAAGAAGTCTGAGATCCAGGCGGAGGTAAAGAGACTTGAAGGTGAAATAAAAGATTTGGAGGAGAGGAAAGCGGAGATACGGGAGATGAGTGGTGGATTTAAAGAAAAACTTATAAATGATGACCGTTTCCGGGAGATGGCTGATAACAGAGAAAGAAGGTTGATGGGGCTGCAACCTGAAAGCCAGTTGGATGAGGATGATGATGATGACGACAACAACGATGAGATGGATGAAGATCAACAGCCAGACCCACCTGGCAGCCTGCTGCAACACCAGCAGGCTCCGTACAGTGGGCCCCCTGCACAGCAGCCAGTGGTGACACCTGCCGACTCAGGGGAGGACAGTGACAGCAGCGGCCAGGGAGGGGCGCTCATGGCCCAGATCAGGATGATCGAGTCCCCAGTGTGCCCTCAGAACTTTGTGTTTGGAGATGAACTCCCAGAGGAGGCACCTGGGGCCAAGAAGGGAAAGACCAAGGCAAAGCAGCAAGAAGTGGTGAGTTACATCTACACCCCCCTCCCTGAGACCCCTGGGCCGGCCGCAGGGTCCGTTCATTGTGCGAGCCCCGTTATTCAGCCCAGCCCGTGTTCTGTAGTGGACTCGGTGCAAAGGTGCGGGGAGAATACAGATACTAAAAGGGCGCTGAGCTCCAGCCTTGTTTGTAGTAACAGGGATGGAGCAGAGAAGGCATCGGCCAAACGGCCGGACAGTGAGGGTGGCCCAGCGGTGGGCAAAAAGGCAGACTCCGGTGCTGTAGTTCGCTCCCCTGTGGGAGGGGGGGGGGGTGACTCAGTGCCGGAGGTAGTTGCGGTGGCTCCAGATGCTCCCAATAAGACAGGCCAAATAAAAGCTGCAAAAAGGGAAATTTTAGTTTTGTATTGGCGCCGCTGATCCCACTGATCAGCGGCACTTGGACAATGCTTAAGACACTGCTGATGAGGCGGAGGGCACTAAACAGAACAGAGTTGGGATGGTCTCTAGACCGGGCAAGCAGGATGTCCGGTCCCTTAAAGGGCCAGCGGAGGCTGTCCCAGCTCTAGTGCCCCAGGATGCTGAGGCAAAAAGGATAGCAAGAACAAAAGACTCATTATCATCCTGTGCTGCATCTGCTGCTGGTCCAGCCAGTGTAAATAAGGGAGGGAGGGGATGGGGGTGCGGGGTGTATGAATGATGAAGTGATGGAATGTGGGGTGACCAGGGGCAGTGTTATTGGGGGTGGTAGTGATGTTATTATGGGGGGTGGTGATGTTGTTATTGGGGGTGGGAATGATGTGATCGGGGAAAATGTTATTGCAGGTGGTGGTAATGTTACTGGGGACAATGTCATTGAAGGTGGTGATGCTGTTATTGGGGGTGGTGGTGATGTTATGGGGGGGGATTGGGGAAGTTACTAGAGACAATGTTATTGGGGGAGGTGGTGATGGTGGTGTAGGGGCAGGGACTGGTCCGGTTGCACCCCCAGCAGTGACGGCCCCTAGGAGAAGTTATGCGGGGGCCGCTGCTGGGGGAGGTAGAATGCCCTCCTCTTCTCCAGGCTCTGGGGACGGCATGTTGCGACGGCGTTTCCTGGAGGCTCTTAGGAAGGGGGAAAGATCGATCAATGTAGAGGGAAGAGAGGTTGATCTATCCTACTGGATAGACAGGCATGGCCTTGCTGCCTTCCGAGAACAAAGAGGAGGGGAAACCACTTCCCTTCCAACAGCCGGGCAGGGTGGTTTCCGTAGGAATGTGGTTCGTCTTCGGTGGTGGGGCAGTGATACATGTCCTTCAAGGACCAAGGTGGTTGAGCTCCTGCTGAAGATGAGCTTCAAGGCAACTGACATCTATGCTTTGATACATCCTCATGGTACACCCGAGTTCGATATCAGTTTTGTTCGGCCGGAGGGGCTTGAGCTTTTCTGGTCGAACTATGAATTGATAAAGAACGAGCCCGGCTGGCGGGACTTTGCAGTGCAGGCATTGTCTCGCCAAAATGAAGTCAAGAGAGTGACCGTCTTGACCCGTAATGAGTCACTCTCTTGTGTGGATATCATGACATGGTTAGGGCGGTACGGTGAGGTCATTGGTATTCCACAAAAAAATAGGGATGAGTTTGGCATCTGGTCAGGGGCCTGGACTTTCGTGGTAAAACTCAGACGTTCAGGAAATACGGTTACCCATATTCCATCTTCTGCCTTCCTCGGGAGAGATCGTATCCAGATCTTCTACCAGGGTCAGCCGAAGCTCTGTCACAGGTGCGGCGACCCCACACACTTCAGTGCCAACTGTACGGTACAGAAATGTTCCTTGTGTGGGGGTGTAGGCCATCATGCTGCATCTTGTGCGGAGATTAGGTGTCACCTGTGTGGTGACTTAGGTCACCATTTCAGTCGTTGTCCTCGTTCCTTTGCCAATGCGGTCTTGGCCCCGGCGGGTGAAGGCCGAGAGCTGGAATCTGCTGGGGAGGGGACTAGCAGGGGTGGAGGAGCTGAGGGGCCAGTGAGGAATAGCAAGAAGACGACACCAGGCAGACTGAGGCGTCTTGATAAGCGCCAAAAGGAGAGGGCCATGGGGGAATCCCGAGTTACTGGGAGAACCTCTGGTCCTGTCCCAGAGGCCAGTCATGCTGCTGAGGCCCTGAGGGATGATGAACTGAATGAGGAGGTCAGGAGATTGCGTAGAGTGGAAGGTGCTGTCACCCCTGAGTCGTCCTATTGTGAGAGCGCGAATGAGGATGATGGGGAGGGATGGCAGGAGAAGAAACGTAAGCGGGGTACAAGTAGAAAAAAAGGGAGATTTGAGATCTTCTCCTACCCTGGTCCAGATGCCAAAGGAAGGTGAGACTTGCTCCCCTCTGATCGGTCTTTCCAATCAGTTCCAAGCCCTTGACAACATCTCTTCCTCTCTAGAGGAGGAAGCTGAGGGTGAAGTTCTGAAGGTGGCGGCAAAGCCTCCAGGGGGCGCCGAGTCTTTTTCTCCTGGGAAGGTTGTGTCCTCAGGGGAGGGGACTGGCCCAGAGTCTGGGGACGAGGACGGTAATATTGATAGGCCTGGTGATATGGACACTTCAGTATCACTAAAAAGGGTTATGAGTTCTTCTGACATGGAGTGTGAGGAGGGTAAGAAGGGGGGTGGGAAGAAGAAAGCCATCAAACTCAATCACCCATGATGGCGGCACCCTCTCCGTTGACGCTGGCTTCCATTAATGTAGCCAGCATTAAGTCAGATACGGCTAGATTTGCGGCCTATGATTATTTTGCCCACATTAATGCTGATATTTTCTTTTTGCAGGAGACCAGGCTAACAGACATGTCATCTATATTTAAAGCCAGAAGGGAATGGAGGAATGGGCCCTCCTACTGGTCTCTTGCGGCCGAGCCGTATAGCGGGGTGGCGGTCCTTCTTGGTCCACAGTCCAAGTGGGATCGGAAGTGTCTCTTTATGAGGATCAAGCCCTATCTTTTTACAAGTCGGCAGGTGGTCTTTGGAGGGGACTTCAATGCTGTCACGAGGCCCCAGGATAGGGGAGTTTCCAGAGACAAGCTGACTTATGATGGCGTCGCCCTGAATAGTATAGCTAGTGAGGCTCGCCTGGTGGATGTTCACATCCGGCATACACCAGGCCACGCGGGATTCACCTATCATAGGGGTAGTTGTAGGTCCAGGATAGACAGGTTTTATTTAAAGGAGGAAGCCGTCTCTTCAGCGGTGTCCGTTGTCGAGGTGGAGTTCTCCGACCACTGTTTAATTTTGTTTTCTCTGAATGTTACAGAGACCCCCCGGATGGGTAGAGGCTACTGGAAGCTCAATTCGTCTCTCTTGGAAGAAGCGGAAATAAGACAGTCCTTTGAGGATTTTCTTCAGAGCCAGGTACCATTGCTGGGCCTTTGTAGCAGTAAGTCAGAGTGGTGGGAGATGTTCAAAAAAAGGGTTGCGAGATTCTTCCGCCAGCTCTCGAGCCTCAGGAGTCTGGACAGGTATCGCCTGTACCAGGGCCTGAGGAAGAAACTTGAACGTCTTGTCTCGACTGGAGGTAGTCGTGATGATATCTCCAGAGTGAAAGCCTTGCTACTGAGGTGCCAGTATGATAGACACGCATCTTTGGTTTTTGAGAGGGACTACGGGAAGTATCGCTCGCCCGACCCTTACAGAAACTGCAAGATGTCAGTGAATAGTAAAATCGTTTCAGGACTGATTGATAGTACAGGATCACTGAAAAGGTCCAGATCAGGGATCCTGGAGGTCGTCAGATCCTTTTACTCGCACCTCTTGGGGAGGAAGGATCTAGATCGGGATAGGGCCTCAGCTTTCTTGACTGAAACCGTCCCTGAACCAGGGGTAGACCCCTCTCTTGACGTTTTGACAGAGATGATCCAAGAAGAGGAAGTCAGGGTGGCTATTGATGGTCTTGCCCTCAAGAAGTCACCCGGTCCAGATGGCTTAACATCTGAGTTCTATAAGACCTTTAAGGACACTTTGGTACCCCTCTTGACTGAGGTATTTAATGAGTGTCTCTCCTCGGGCACTCTGCCGAGGTCAATGAGGAGGTCAGCCTTGATCATCTTGTCAAAGGGTAAAGACCCGTCCCGCATTGAGAATTGGCGTCCCATAGCGCTTCTCAGTGTGGACAGAAAGATTCTGGCAAAAGTGCTGTTTAATCGGCTGGTGAAGTTTGCACCCCAGCTCCTTTCGGGGGCCCAGCATTGCTCTGTTCCAGGCCGCAGTACCTTTAGTGCTGTGCTCGGTGTCCGGGAGGCTGTGGAGCAGGGTAGGGCGGGTCACTGGAAGGGGTACTTGCTGTCCTTGGATCAGGCAAAAGCGTTTGATCGGGTTAACCACGAGTACCTCAGGTCTGTTCTTCTGAGATATGGCCTACCGGGGGGGTTTGTTGATTGGCTTAAGACCTTGTATGCAGGGGCAGAGAGTTTCCCGCTTGTGAATGGTTGGATTGGCCGCTCTTTTGAGGTTGGATCTGGTGTCCGTCTGGGTTGCCCTTTGAGCCCACTGTTGTACGTGTTTGCAATTGATCCTTTCCTTAGGAGGATTGATTGTGGACCGTTGGCAGGGGTGAGAATGGACCCTGCGGTGCCGGATTCCACTCTGAGGGTGGTAGCGTACGCTGATGATGTCACTATATTCGTCTCCTCGCAAGAGGAGGTGCAGTGTGTGATGTCAGAGGTAGAGCGCTACTCAGAGGCATCTGGGTCCAAGATCAACCAGGATAAGTGTGAGAGTCTCTGGCTGGGAGGTGGAGATCCTGGATTTGATCTCCCGGACACCCTTCCAGAGCCCCAGGAGTTTGCAAAAGTTGTCGGCATCGAATTCGGCCAAGGGGATTACCCCAAACAAAACTGGGACAGCAGGCTCAAGATCGCCGCTCAGAAGGTGGATCAGTGGAAGGGTTGGTCTTTGACCCTCAGGGAAAGGGTTAACCTGATCAAAGCATTCCTGCTCCCTTTGCTGATATATCTGGGCAGTGTTTGCATTTTGCCAGAACCTCTCTGGACTCGGGTCTACAGTGTGTTCTTCCAACTGTTATGGGGGAATAGACTGAACCTAGTCAAGAGGGAGGTTACTTACCATACGAGGAGACAAGGGGGGTTGTGTATGGTCAACCCCGTGGTGTTCCTGGTGAATACCTTTCTTAAGACCAACATTGCAAACCTCTGGCAAGAGAGGGCTCCTCCGTGGGTATTCTCCTGTAGGGGATGGTTTCGGCCTTTCTTCCAGGAATGGGAGACAGGAGGGCAAGTGAAGGATCTCCGCACACCACACGGGCATCTTCCGGCTTATGCTACCCTGGTTCTGAAGGTCATTCGTCGGTGGGGTTTGGGGTTGTGGGAGATTAGGACTCTGTCGAGGAAATTCCTTGACAATAGGGTCCTGTCATCCCATTTCCGAAGGCCGCTGGCGCTCAAGGATTGCCCAAGCCGGGATCTGGAGGTTGGTTTGGGCCTATTGAATTCCATCAGGATCCCCTTGAAGTTTTGGGACTTGGCTTGGCGCTGCTTCCATGGGAAACTGTATGTGAGGGACAATCTGAAGTGCAGGAGCTCTGAGGATCGGGGATGTCCCCGGGAGGAGTGTGGAGGCATGCTGGAAAGCATGGAGCATTTTCTGCTTCATTGTCCCTTTAATACAGAGGTTTACAACAGGGTGGGCGCTTCCATCGGGTGGCCCAGGTTGGCCCGCCTCTCCGATGCGGAATGGGCCTATGGAGCATTCAAAAACCTTGGTGGCTGGGACCGGAGCACTTTATTCCTAGTCAGCATAGTGGTCAGGTACCACACGTGGAGTGCACGGTGTTTAGTGTCGACGCAGCGTAAAATCCTCCCTGTGGATGAGGTGGTTAGGGGCACACTCGGTGACCTGGTGAAGGTGCGTTCTTTGGAGTACGAGAGGCTGGGGGCTGGTAGGGCCTCTTGTCTTTGGAGGGGCTCTGCCTTTAAGGTTCCTTAGCCTGCGTCTCCTCTCCTGGTGGTGGGCTGATGCTGGCACATTAGTCTTTTGTTTTGTGCTGTAGCTGTATAGGAATATAGGGCTTGCAGGTACTGAACTTGGGCTTTCGGGCTGTGTGTGGGGCTAAGAAGCCCCACTATGGTTTGCTGTGTATGTTTGTGTATATTGTTAGTGTGTATATTGTTAGTGTGTATATTATTAGTGTGTATATTTGTGTATATAGTTTGCATAGTTTGTGTTGGGTCGCCACCTGGGGTTGGGGTTTAGTGTTAGGTTGGGTGGTGGGTTATATGGGGGGAGGGGGTTTCTTGGGACGGTATAAACAGAAAATCCTGGGCTGGTTCATGGACGTCTGTTATCATGTACTGGGGGCATGGGATGCGGGACCAGCTCAGGGCCCAAAAAAAAAATAATAAAAAAAAAATTATATATATATATATATATATATATATATATATATATATATATATATATATATATATATAAAAATGTTTTGGTGTTTGGTGTAGGTATCTATGTATGTATTAATTTATGTATTTATTTATTTATTTGTGCATTTATTTTTGGGGAACGCAACCGGACCAGGGGGTTAATGTAGTATAGAGTATAGTTATAGTTATGTTAGCTATGGTTAGTTAAATTATGAGTTTTGATAGTGTTGTTATTGTGGTGTTTTTGGGAAAATCTAGTTTGCACGTGTGGGGGATAATACAGCGGTGCGTTTGGTGAGTGTGAAGCTGGACCAGCCAATACGTTTATGGACTTTTATGCACTTGTATATATTGTACAGTTATCTTATTTTGTTGGTTTGTTGTTATGTTTTATATTTTTAAATAAAAGACCTACAGGATGTAACTCAGGATCAGTAATGTATGTACATAGTGACCCCACCAGCAGAATAGTGAGTGCAGCTCTGGAGTATAATACAGGGTGTAACTCAGGATCAGTACATGATAAGTAATGTAATGTATGTACACAGTGACCACACCAGCAGAATAGTGAGTGCAGCTCTGGAGTGGTGATTGCAGCTCCAATTAGTTTTGGGTGTGGTCCTGCTGTGTGAGGCTGTGCGAGTCTGCTGCTCCTGAGCTCCAGGCAAGCAAGATCTGCCCCTGGGCCTGTTCTCTCCTCCCTAGGGAGGGAGCAGGTTTTCAGGCATGAGCGAGCCAAGGAGAGCCCCAACTCCTGCCCCCCGAACCAGGTCCGTGGGGGGCAGAGGAATCCAGCGACCAACAGAGGGAATACCATCAGAGGTCCAAGGGCTGAGGCGTTCTACTAGGAGGTGCAGCGATGCTTCTCCAGCCGCCCCTGAACCAGAGGTAACAAAGGGTAGCCACAAGGCTACAGCAAGTTGTGGAACTACAAGTGCCAGAAGTTCTGGAACAACTGTGGAAACCAGCCAGGAAAATCTGTGCAGTGACACTCCTCCTGGAGCAAGGCTGTCTGCCCATGAAGGTGTGGAGGAAGATTGGGGGGTGCAGCTGTCCCAAGAGACGAGGCAGACCTATGGCCTACGGATTGCTGCGAGCCTCTGTGGGTATGAGGAAGCCAGGAACCAGCTGTACAAGCTCCAGGAGGAGGTATGTGCTGTAAAAGCATTGATGGACACTGCTGCTAAGCAGCAAAAGGCTGAGCTATCAGCGAAAATGAAGCATCTGAAAGCCGACATCAAAAAGATAGTGAAAAAGAGACTTCCATTATAAAAAAAAACAGATCCTTTTTTAACGGACACAAAACTGTTTTGATCCGTTTTTTTTTTTTTATAATGGAAGTCAATGGAAAAACGGATCAAAACTGATGCACACAAAACAGATGAAAAAACCTGATTGCAAAAACGCAATGTGAACCTAGCCTTCATGGAACCCCTCAATGCTTGCAGATTACTGTTGGACAGTTAGTTCTAGTTTACATATATTAGTTGCATCCGCTTCCGTTTCTTTCTAAGATATTGACCACAACTGATGTCACAACTGATGCCAAAAAGGCATCAATTGTCATCAGTTTCTCTATCCTTCCATCAGTTGTCATCATTTTTTTTCCTCTTCAGCATTACAGGGGGCGATCTATATAGGGAGCAGCAGGACACCGTAGCCCTCTACTGTGGGCAGCAATACATGGGGGCATCTCCTACTACAGGGATTGGGGAACCTTGGCTCTCCAGCTGTTGCAAAACTAGAACTCCCATCATGTCTGGATATCCCAGACATGATGAGAGTTGTAGTTTTGCAGCAGCTGGAGAGGCAAGGTTCCCTTCCCCTGTCCTATAGTGCTGCACTGTAAAGAGGAGCTGGGGGGCTTCCCCCCCCCCCCCCTTGCAAGGGGGCACTCTGCTGCATGGCCAGGGTGACAAGGGTTAAAGTCTGTGTGTGTGTGTGTGGGGGGGGGGGGGGGGGGCACGGACAGGGACATCTCTATGGAGCGCCGGAGGAAGCACAGTGCATGCGTCTTTGCACGACCTGCCTCCAGCGCTCCATTCACTTTAGTGAAGGCAGTGCCGGATAGCTGAGCTGCATGTAGCGTTCTGACGTGCAGTGGCGGTCTTTGGCACCAAGCACCCCAAGCGATCGCTTGGGGCCCCCAACATCCAGGGGGGCCCCCACGCCCCGCTCTTGTGCTCAAGACCGCTGAACAGGGCCGCTGCCCCGCTCGCTGCTGCCATCTGAACTGTAACTATGAGCACTCGTAATGAGCGCTCATAGTAACATGCAGCAGCACTGACAGGGCGGGAGACATTGGCTCCCTTCCTGTCAGTCACTCTTGTGCCCGCAGGAAGGGTTTTCCCTGCGGTCACAAGTGGCCGTTCTGTCCTTGTGGTGCCAGCGCTCCAGTGACATCACTGGAACATCGGTGCCAGGACAAGGGGAGTGCGGCCTCTTGTGATCGCAGGGAAAACCCTTCCTGCGGCCACAAGAGTGAAGAGAAGAGGAGACGCCCGGACCCAGGTGAGTATAAGTGTTTGTTTTATTGTGTTATGTACTATATGGGAGGGGGAGCACTCAGGCGCCTGTGTAACTGGGGGAGCGCACAGCGGGGGTCTATATAAATGGGGGGAGCACACAGGGGGGGCTATATAACAGGGGGAGCACATAGGGGGGCTATAGACTACTGGGGCTTCACAGAGGGGTCTATATACTACTGGGGGCAGCACACATGGGGTCTATATACTACTTGGGGCAGCAGAATGGGGTCTATATACAACTTGGAGAGCACACACGAGTTCTATATCCAAGTGGGGGAGCACACAGGGGGGCTATATACTACTGGGGGAGCACACAGGGGTCTATATACTACTGGTGGGGCACACAGGGGGTCTATATACTACTGGGGGAACATACAGGGGGTCTATATACTACTTGTGAGGCACACAGGTGGTCTATATATAACTGGGGGAGCACACAGGGGTCTGTATCCTACTGGGGCAGCACACAAGGGGTCTATATAATACTGGTGGGGCACACAGGGGGTCTATATACTACTGGGGAAACCACACAGGGGGTTTATATACTACTAGAGGAGCACACAGGGGTCTATATCCAAGTGGGGGAGCACACAGGAGGTCTAAATCCAAGTGGGGGAGCACACGGGGGCTAAATACCTATGAGGGAGCACACAGGGGGCCTATATACTAGTGGAAGAGCACACAGGGGGTATATACAACTGGGGGCAGCACACAGGGGGTCTATATACAACTGGGGCAGCAAACAGGAGGTCTGTATACTTCTGGGGGAGCACACGGGGGGGCTATATATAACTGGGGGAACACACATGGGTCTATTTACTACTGGGGAAAGCAAACAAGGGGTATATACTACTGGGGGCAGGACACAAGGGGTATATACTATTGTGGGCAGCACACAAGGGTTATATATTACTGGCGGTAGCTTACAAGGGGTATATACTACTGGGGGCAACACACAGCAGTCTATTGTTTTGGAACGCGTGTCGAGAGGGGGGCCCCAGACATAACTTCGCTTGGGGCCCAAGAAATGCCAAGACCGCCCCTGCTGACGTGCGGTCTGTCTGTCGGTCCGGCGGCATCAGTTGTAGAACGGATCATCCGAACTGTCCCATTGAAAACAATGGGATCAGTTCAGAGATGCGTTTCCCTCCGGTGATTCTCTACTGCTTCGGAGGGAAATGCCAAGGGATGGATGCATGTATGTAAACTAGGCCTTATCAGAGACAATCCCATGTATGAATACAGAAGACGTGTAATAAGCCATTGAATAAGGACCTACATTCCAGAGTTCAATAAACATAATTAATTTGTAACAATTCTTAGATATGCCTGTAAATTGTAATTGATTTCAGATAGAACTAAGTTTCCTATGAATATTTTTCAGGAGTTTATTAACAGTAAACTTGCTTCCTTACGATTGCAGAAGTAATAAATATGTCGGCTATTATACTGTATTCTTTACAATTCACAAAGCAGTAACATGAAAACTCTTCCATATCATAGAAACTAGAGACAATTCACATTTTTCCTTGTGATATTTGAATTCAGCACATAAAAATCATTAAGAAATGGTTAATTTTATTTCTGAACCAAACTACTTTTGAAAATTTGTTGGCTAGTGTAATCGTTCGGTTGAATAGCAGTTAACGATTAGACAACGAACGAGAAATCGCTGATCGTTTAATAAGACCTGGACCTATTTTTATCGTTGCTCGTTCGCAAATCGTTTGCATTAAATAAGACGTTGTTTGGCCGTTCGCAGTAGCAACGAACACAATAGCGACAAGACAACCGCAAGAATGATTATAAGTAACGTTTATCATTCTATGTAAATGGGCGAACGATTTCAGGCCGTTCGCAATAGCGGTCGTTTGAAATAGTTTATCGTTAACGATTATGAAATAAGGCCATAGGGAAATAGGGCTTAATCCATGCTTTATGGGAATGACAATGATTGCAACAATTATGAAAAGAAACTTTATCTTTTACCAGAAAAGTATTGAAGATATTTTAGTGGCTAAAGATCCTCTAGGATGCATTATCCATTACGTCCCTAAAAACATGGCAGGTCCCAATAAAAGGTCTTGCAGATTCTCTGGGCTTCCATGTTATCTTGTTTGCAGTGGTAAAATGCAGCTTGAGACCAGGGCCGTTTCTAGGGGCGGGCGGGCCGGGCAACCGCACGGGGCGCCGACAGCTTGGGGGCGCTGGTGGCACCCCCAGGACGTCACTTATCGGCACGCACCGTCGGCCGTCAGTCCGCCCGCCCCATCACCTGGCCTGACCTCCCCTCCCCATCAGCTGCCCCGAATGCCCGACCGCCCGCCGGACCGAAGCTCCGCCCCTCTCGGACCGAGCTCGGGCGCTCATCACCTGGCCAGCGACTGCTGCTCCCTCATACATCTTCTTCCTCAAGTAGGCGCAGTGACGTCATATTACTGCGCCTAGAGGAAGAGGATGTGTGCGGGGGCGGCAGCGGCCTGCCTGCTCCTCGCAGGCTGGAGGAGGAGAGGAGACAGGGACCCGATCTATGTATTAAGGGGAGTATAAGGTTGTTGGTTTTTTTTTGTGTGTGTTTGGTAATTGGGGGGGGGGGGTTAGAGCACAGGGGGAGATTATTACTATTATTACTATGGGGCAGACCACGGGGGGGGGGGGGGGGGGGTATTAATATGAGGACAGCATGGGGGGATTTTTACTATGGGGAGCAGAGCAGGGAGGGGATTATTACTGGGGGGGGCAGACACAGGGGGGATTATTACTGGGGGGAGAGCACAGCGGGGATTATTACTGTGTGTAGAGCGCACAGCGGGGATTATTACTGGGGGGAGAGCACAGGGGGGATTATTACTGGGGGGAGAGCACAGGGTGGATTATTACTGTGGGGGGCGAGCACAGGGGGGATTATTACTGTGGGGACAGAGCACAGGGGGGATTATTACTGTGGGGACAGAGCACAGGGGGGATTATTACTGTGGGGACAGAGCACAGGGGGGGATTATTACTGGGGGGACAGAGCACAGGGGGGATTATTACTGTGGGGACAGAGCACAGGGGGGATTATTACTGTGGGGACAGAGCACAGGGGGGATTATTACTGTGGAGACAGAGCACAGGGGGGATTATTACTATATGGAGGCAAAGCAGGTAGCAGGGGATGCTACATACAGGGGGCAACCCACATAGCTACTGACTTTACTGCACATGACACAAAAAAGTAAGTAAAGTTGTAAAAGTGCGGAGCCTAAAATGTTTGTCTGGCAGGTTCAGAAGAGACGAATTGTAGCTGCAAGAAATCATCATGGTGGTCTGGGCTGGATGGAGAGGGAAAGGAAAGTGACACCTCAGAAGAAGACGTCACCTGTGAGTCACTGAATGACTTTTTTTTGCCCCAAATTGAAAAGGATTTAATAACACTGCTCTATGCCGTAATACACACACTGTTTCTTCCTAGTAACAAACCCCCCCAACATCGCTTTTAGCAAGATTCGCCCTGTAGTTCAAATTACCTAGAAACGGCCCTGCTTGAGACACCGGTTAGACAAAGGTCGTCCCACATCAGCAGAAGTCCCTTCCACTCTCTTGGAACTTTTGTACAATGACAAGATAAACGCTCTAAATCATAAAGATGCAGGAAATTTTTTTCTTTTTATTTCAAAAGACTGGAATCCAGAGGAAATGAATGCTGAATGCTCCCATGGGTCTATTTAGTTTTACGCAAGGATACTGTGAGGTGGATCTTGCAGAAACACTGGGTAATCTCAAATACAAGGGGTAGTTGAGAAAGGTGAGGCTGACCACACTGAGGTTTTATACTATAATATATACATATACATATATATATATATATATATATATATATATATATATACACACACACACACACACACACACACACACACACACACACACACACACATATATATATATATATATATATATATATATATATATACACACACACACACATATACATATATATATATATATATATATATATATATACACACACACACACACTATACTACTATACTTAATAATATACTATTTTATATATACAAAAACACAAAACGCAACAGCTCACCGCAATGGCAAGATATGGACCCACTAGAGACATGAAAATAGTTTAAAGCAGCACCCCCCAACTGCTAAAAAAATTCCCACAAAATAATGAGGCTCTTGGTTTCTATTTGCAAACAGTGTAAACCACCCCACCACAATAAGGTGGCCTCATATCGGGGCAGATCCTACACTGGACTATGGCCTCTCCTTGGTGTATAATACGCCTATGCTCTGGGCATGCAAGATTACCTGCAAAAATAATTGCACCACCTGGGTGGGATGGGTGGAGTGCACGGCCAAGTAGAGGCAGCCACTCCCCCCCATCTGGTGTTTACAATTTCAGCCATAGCATCATGCTCCTGCCTAGTGTGAATAGTTCAAACTTTTTTCTTTCTGTGTTCCAGATGGGGGGAGTGGCTGCCTCTATTTGGTTGTCCACCTATCCCACCAAGGTGGTGCAATTATTTTTGCAGGTATAATGCTGCGTTTACACGGAACGATTATCGTTCGAATTTGCACGATAACGATCAAATTCGAACAATAATCGTACGTGTAAATGCAGCGAACGATGAAACGACGAGCGAGAAATCGTTCATTTTGATCTTACATGTTCTTAAACAGTCGTTTGCAAAAAAATTCGCAGATCGTTCCGTGTAAAGTCGTTCACTGATATAACTTATGTGCGATATAGGCTTACGCGATCGCAAAACAATTTTTCCGTACAATATATCTAAACGCTGATCGTTCTAAAAAGAAAAAAAACATTGTTCTTTTAATATCGTTAATCGTACGATCGGGCGAATTACTGCTCTGTGTAAACGCAGCATAAGGCTATGTTCACACTGCGTATGATTCCGGCCGTAGAGCGAACCGCGAATATACGCACGTAGTTTTGAGGTTGATGCGTTCGCTTGAAAGTATACGATTTCTGCCCGCACAATGCACACTACGTATGAGCTTACGGCCGGATTGTATACGGCGCCGTGAAAAATGAACAAGACCATTGTTTGAGGACGGAAATGTTGGAACTCACGGCCGTGGATTTCCATGCGCTCCCGTACGGAGAACTTATTTCAGCCAAATTGAACTTGATTTTTAGATCCAAAAGGTTCTGTGAGTTTTATTGGGCTGGGCGAAGATTTCCAAGTAAATGACCTGCCTCAGATCGCTTTGAAACAAGCTAGGGAAGCATAACTGTACTACGGGCGTATGTTCGCGGTTCTTACGCATCCAGCCGCATGTCTATTTTTCCCACGCCCGTAGTTTCAGCCGCACATGTACGGCGGCGTACGAAATGCGGACAGACTTGTACGCAGTGTGAACATAGCCTAAGGGTGCATTTACACAGACAGATTTATCTGACAGATCTTTGAAGCCAAAGCCAGGAACAGACCATAAATAGGGAACAGGTCATATAGGAAAAACAGATTTCTCCTCTTTTCAAATCCATTCCTGGCTTTGGCTTCAAAAATCTGTCAGATAAACCTCTCTGTGTAAACGCACCATAAGACGGATCTTGCATGCCCAGACCATAGGTGTATTATACACCAAGGAGAGGCCATAGTTAAGTGTAGGGTCTGCCCGGATATGTGGACACCTTATTGTGGGGTGGTTTACACTGTTTGCAGATGGTAACCAAAAGCCTCATTATTTTTGTGGGAATTTATTTTAGCAGTTGAGGGGGGGTGGGGCTGCTTTTAACTATTTTCATGTCATGTACCTTGCCATTGCAGTGAGCTGTTGCATTTTTCTGTGTTTTTGTGTTTACAAATCAGCCATAGCGACGTGCTCCTGCCTAGTGTGAATGGTGTTCCAGGAGAGATGACCAAACTTGTATTTTTTTCTGTATTTTATATATACACTATATGATTATAATTTATACTATAATTCATACTATACTATATATAATTATAGATTTAAATCCTACTTTTCAAAGTACTTAATATATAGAAAATAAAGTATTAAGTGGGTGGTTATGTTACAGCAGGGGTGGGGAACCTTGGTTCTCCAGCTAATGTAAAACTACATCTCCCATCATGCCTGGACAGCCAAAACTAAAAACTAATCTCACATGTCCAGGCATGATGGGAGTTGTAGTTCTGTAACAGCTGGAGGGCCAAGGTTCCCTATCCCCGTGTTAAGAGTTTTTGGTTTAAATTTTTTTCCAGGCATTTTCTTTTCTCACCTGTCCTATTCTGTATAATGTTCTAATATAGCAAGATATACTGCACAATATATAATTGTTGTACATATTAAAACTTGAAAAAGCAACTTTTAATTTTGTACTCTATTTCATTCTCATTGTACATATTATTTCTGCATATCCTGATACTATTCTATATGGTTTTTATGCTGCCAAGAAAACACTGTTAAAACAAACAACCTCTTTGTGGATTACCCCTACGCCTACATAAACAGCTACAGATCGGTGGTCTGTGGCTGCGCTGCCCTCCATGTTGTGCTGCACCTGATAAAGAAAACAAGTTATAATCTTCCTTCATCCATTATAAATGCTAATGTAACCCTGGGAGAGAGCGCTGCTTGCTCCGCTGCCTCCTGCGTCTCTTTATCCTGGAACACTCTTGTACACAATCATTCAGAGTAAATGGCTCATTTGCCGCTATATTCCCCTTAATGTGCAGGACTGGGAGGTTATATAAATGATTTACGTAAAGTCTCCAGCCTTATAAACGCGGCGTCCGCTGCCTGTAAGGAAATGGTTAAACCTGAGCCCTAAGTGTTAGAAACCAGAGAAGTCACGGCCATTATCCAATACTAAAATAATTTATTTTCTAATTACAGATCATCGTACATTCATGAGGCTGTGATGGAAAACATCTCATGCCAAAGGGTTAATATGAGAATATATGAGACACGTGGATCAGCTGTGGTATAATACACCACCTACCTATGGTATAATATACCAGCCAATCACACGCTACATCTATGTCCTAGAACATTTACTGGAACGTGCTGGTATTTTCTTTATCTTTGGGAAACATTACAAATATGAAAAAAGGTGACCTTCAAGGGAACCTGTTAGGTGTTTCATGCAGCCCGAACCCTGGGCAGCATGAAGCAGGCAGAGGCATTGATGGGATATCACAGCTAGATGGCCCAGGAACAAGAAATAAAGCCAAGGAGGCGGTCTCTCTGGCTTGGCTGGCAGGTCTTTCGCTGTGTGTGTGTGTTTGTGTGTATATAATAATAATAATAATAATAATAATAATAATAATAATAATATATTTATATATATATATACAAACACACACACACTTGTCAATCACACCCAGCAGGGCTAAGAGACAGCAGTTTTTCAGTTTTGGTTAAAGCTTAATCTCTGTAAATGACTAGTGCTGTGCGTGAGTTTTTCTCTCCGTCTCCCCCTCCTCCTTTCTGAGACCGCTGAACAAGCCCCTGGCAGGCTTTATCTGCAACTTTGTTGCTTTTTTTGTAATGCTGGGAGGATTAATTTGAGGTCAAGTTGCTGATGAACTCATTGTGATAAATCCTCCTGTCATTACAAAGTTGCAGATAGGGACTTGTTTACATCAGCATCTCGGAAGTGAGGGAGGAGGGGGAACAGCTCAGATATTTTTTTTTTTGTCTTTACAGAAAGCAGCAGCTCAAAACTGGGGAAAGGAGACTGAATAGAGAATAATTAGTATGGAAAGAATTGTTAGTCTCACAATGGGCAACATATAAAACATAAAAAGGTACGCTTGAGTGTAATACCCCTTTAAGGGTATGTTCACATGCAGCAGAGGTGCTCAGTAACCCCATCTACATTCAGAATTACAGAACAGATTTGCGTCAAACCTGCTGTGTGTGAATATTTCCCTAGTGAGTGCATTAATAGTTAAATCCGCGGTGTCATTACTAGACAGCACTATATATATGATTTATATAGGCACTGATACCTACTTGTCCACAAGGCTACCGTTCTTACCCATTGCATTACATGTGACTAGACTTCTGGCTGATAGCTTTACACACATTACGACAGACTAATAGGTTCAGGGTTTTTCTTTTTTTTTTTTGACTGACTGTGGACATTTTCTCTGTTGAACAATGAAGGGCTGACCATCAGGAAAATTGCACCATGACCCCATTCATCACACCCAGAGTGAAAGGGTTAATGGCTTTCTAATCCTCTCCTGTGTACATTGCTGTTATCGGCAGAGCCAGATGGTGAAGCAATCACCGATGTTAATGTTAAATCCGTTTCCTTCACGCAGCCTACAATGCTATCTAGAGGCCATTATCAGCTACTGTATGCGTGACCGATGGGCTCAAATCATTGCAAAATGCTGTCTCAACTTTTCCAGCAGTTGCTGCGTCTCTACGTGATCGGGAAACGCGGCTTCTGACTTCTGAGCGGCGACGTAGCTGCTCTGGAGGTCTCCGATCTGCAAGACAAAGTGATGGCCGGGATTACACAGCAATAAAGCATCGAAGATGACCCAAGTCACACAAGGTTTATGAATCTGGTGACAGAAGAGGGAACTTTACAAGGAAACCTGCTTCTATGTCCCTATAGTGCATGGGCCGCTGAGGATGGAGGAGATTTTATAACCTTGATCCTCTGCGCCATTTTGGTATATTTGTAGGTAATTTCACATATTGTAAAGGGGTAGTGCAGCAAAAAATTATTTCAAATCAACTGGTGCCAGAAATTTGTAATTTACTTCTATTAAAATCTGAAGTCTTCCAGTACTTATCAGCTGCTGTATGTCCTGCAGGAAGAGGTGTATTCTCTCCAGTCTGACACAGTGCTCTCTGCTGCCACCTATGTCCATGTCAGGAACTGTCCAGAGCAGCAGCAAATCCTTATATAAAACCTTTCCTGTTCCCCATACTAGGGAGAATACCACTTCCTGCAGGACATACAGCAGCTGATAAGTACTGGAAAACTTAGGATTTTTTTTATAGAAGTAACTTACAAATTTGTGGCACCAGTTTATTTGAAAGATTTTTTATTTTTTTTTGCTGAACTACTCCTTTAATGAGGTGTTTTGTTGAACTGTGGGCGGGACTACCATCCTTAGTACACCAATCCACCCTGGGTGGCCCTCACATAATATTGGGTCGAGGCTCTGCAAAAGTCCATACAGTCTTTTCACAGGAATGATAGATACAATGACATCATATAATCTAGATGTCCAAAATCTATATTGGTGATCCCGGACCCCTGGTGGGGAGCATGCTGGGAAGTTGTGGTTTTGTAACGCCGGGAGGGACACAGACTGTCGGGGAGGTGCTGCGAGGTGCAGTTTTCCGATAGCTGGAGAGCCATAGTTTGGGGGATCATTTATCAAGGTAACAAAATACACAGCTCACCTTGTCAGAGAGGCAGGCGAAGTTAAAATGCGGCTCGTACATGTGAGGTGCAAGGGCAGCAGATGTCTGGAGGAGAGCTCGGGCCTGTAATAGCAGCAGGGAGAGTTATACATATCGCACAAAAAAAAAACAAAAGGAAGCAAGACCAAGTGCAGGAATCCCCATTTATTAGGTGCTGGTCCCTTTAAGACAGACAGATCGATAGATGTATCAATCACAGTTATTGGACTGACCTGCTCAACATGATTTTTACGCATTTCCAATACGGCCAGATTATTGTAGGCTTCAGCATGGTCGTTGTTATTGGCCAGTGTCAGCTTGAAGCACTGATAAGCCAGATTTAGGTCTCCGATACCCTGGAGCAAACACATAAAATAAGACAGGAACAATAAGACTGCACAATAATCCTGCAAAAATCAATCTCTCCCTATGTAGCTTCTTTTTTCTGTCATTTATAGGGTCTCCTGCTTTATGGCATGGACGCTGTAAGAATCAGCCACACGCTTATCAGCTGTCACGTTGGTCCCTGGTTTGGTGTGACAGTAGATTCATAGAAAAATAGAAGATTGTCGGCAGAAGAAGACCACCTGCTCCATCTAGTCAGCCCTTTTAGTATTTCCCTTCTTAACATCTTAGAATAGATATATGGATATACCAGGTAGGTTACATTCGGTTACTGTAGATTTACCAACCACATCTGGTGGAAGTTTGTTCCAAGCATCTACTACTCTTTCAGTAGTAATATTATTGCTGCTACTATTATGTAACTTTTATCATTCACTTTTACCAGACGCGACCGCTCCATCCTGTAGTGCAGAGTCATGCAGCCCGATTGCACAACTGAAAAGGTAGCATGGCTTCTGCAATGTGATGGGGGTCACAAGGGATTTAAAGGGGTCATCCAGTGCTACAAAAACATGGCCACTTTCTTTCAGAGACAGCCCCACTCTTGTCTCCAGCTTGGGCGGGGGTTTAGCCGGTCAGTTCCATTGAAGTGAATGGAGCTTACTTGCAAACCGCACCTGAACTGGAGACAAGAGTCGTGTTGTCTCTGAAAGAAAGTGGCCATGTTTTTGTAGCACTGGATAACCCCTTTAAACGTTCCATCAATATCGTATGGGGCTGCTTTTTTATGGTTTTATATACTCTTTGCCTTGCAGCAGATTAGGATGGTGCAGCTCTGGGCACTGAATAATTGAAGAGAGCATGTGTCTGGCATCAGCAGGTCATTGGTCATGCTTCAGATCCTCTGCACACACAATAAGGTGCGTCATGACGGACAAAGGACAATTATAGTGCTGTGAAGGTTACACACAGGTCCACAATGACCATCATATAGCTTATACACAGATTCGCCACCACCTCTGATCGGCGGGGACCCCTACCAATCTAATATTTGTGGCCTATCCAAAGGGTAACCCATCATTTTTATAAGGCTGGAAATCTTTTATTTTAATTAGCAATGTACGGACATACCACAGCAACATGTCCCAGGTTGTACCAGACCTCAGCCACCTCCTCGTCATTCTCCGCCAGGGACAATGCTCTCTCAAAGGAGGTCAGGATCATGTCATACTGCTGGGCGTAAAAACAGCACAGGCCCAGATTGTTAAACAACTCGCAGTTGTAGACCCCCATCTGTAGGAGGCGCCTGCGGAGAAAAATAAAAAACTACTGTTATTAGATGGAGGCTCCCCCCTCATACTTAACATACATTAAGGAGTACAATGAAATTGAAGCAACTTTGCAATAAGAGCAAAAACTTAAGCGTTCTGTATCTGCAGCTCCTTTGCAGAGCTATGTGTTTCCATGGTAACAGACCACAAAGCTACAATCCATCCTCTACCTTTTGCTAACCTAAGCAATGGATGCTAGAATAGGGTAGAGGACAAATAGAAGAAGGTTGGAGCCTGCAGGACTACAATACACACTTGTTGTCTGTTACCATGGAGATACACAGTCAGGCTAGGAGCCAAGGACATCGCTAATCGAGATCTATTGCAAAGCTGTTTCATCTCCATTTTATACTATAAGAAGGCCGCCACTTTACATGTCTATGTGCGGCAGCTCTCCTTATGGATCTCTTGCTCATCAAAACCTTTCAAGCTTTCAGTGTGGGGATACGGTTTTCTCAGTGACGACTCTAACTCCGTCTCCCATCCCCGACCCCGTTACCAGGGCTGAGAAGCAGTAACACAATTTACGGGGTGCAATAACGAGAACACATGATGAAACTCCACTAACTGTACAATATACGAGGCATACAAGCTACTCTGGATCAGTAAAAGAAAAAAAAACACACCATCTCCCATACACTTCTAACAAGGTCAGAACTATGATTAAAATGGTTGTCTGCAATAAAAGCCGACACCGATTAATCATCTAACCTGATAGCACTAGAGTGGACGCCATAACCTCCTGTGTATAATGGCAAGCACTCCTCATCACTCCGTGTACACATTTAAAGCAGGTTCCAGAAAAGCATAACATGGGCTTTTTATTGTGTGTCTTCACATTAAAGGGGGTAGAGTTCACAAAAAAATATTTTCTTTCAAATTAACTGGTGTCAGAAAGTTATACAGATAAGTAATTTATTTCTATTTAAAAATCTCCAGTACTTATCAGCTGCTGTATGTCCTGCAGGAAGTGGTGTATTCTCTCCAGTGTGACACAGTGCTCTCTGCTGCCACCTCTGTCCATGTCAGGAACTGTCCAGAGCAGCAGCAAATCCCTATAGAAAATCTCTCCTGCTCTCCACACTGGAGAAGAATACACCACTTCCTGCAGGACATTCTGCAGCTGATAAGTACTGTGAGACATGAGATAAAACATATAAAAAGGTATGAAAAATTTAATTCACAAATTAAATTAACAATAATAATGTGTATTTGTGGATTCCCCGATTTTAAAACCAATAAAAAGTCTGACTTATTAATGGAGAGACCCTCTGTAATAGAGCTTCAGTTTCGCACCATAACCTCTATGACCTCTATCACCTGTAAAACCGCAAGGCGATCTCGGGTTGGTCAGTGTAGAAGTGGTTACTTCCAATACAGGCAATGGCCTCCACATGCGTGTTGTCCTGCTTCAGAAGCTCTTTGTAATATTCTGTGGCAGATGTCAGGTTATTCATTTCCTGAATGATAAGAAGGGTAAAATATAATAAGTGGACACTGCAGTCAGGGGATATAATATACAAGAACAATGGCATAGCTATAGGGGGTGGCAACTCTGACCAGGCCCTAATGCCCCATAAGACATCTGTGAGTGGTCGCCAGCACCAGGCATCTGGGACACGAGCCTCAAATCCCTGTGCAGGAGGCACCATTAGCTCTTCTTCTCGGGATGCAGCTACAATCGACAGCAGATCAGGGATTAATAAACTAATGCGCTACTTATGTCTAATACACCATGTGCATGCCTCTGTGTTAATGTCATGTTTATACAGCTGTATAGAAGAGGCCATTGGTTTTTTAGTTATATGGGGAGAGGGGGTACAGACCAAACCAGGAACCATCAGCCTTTAGCTATAGTGACCCTAGTGATGCATATGTATGTGCAATGTTATGCCACGCAGATTTTCTGACTATTCACATAACATGTATTATAAGTATATATTATCAGCACATGAAAAGACTGGTTATTGGGAGGAAAATGGCCGCTGATGCCAACCTCATGAATTCGCGCCACAGCACACAGAAGGGTAACTTCTTTAGGAAATCGGTCTAAACCTTGTTTATACAGAGACAGAGCAGTGAGCGGCTGGTCCATGCGAGCGTATACCTGAGATACATAAAGCAAACTGTCAGTCATTTCCAGGCTTATAAAATGATTTTATTGCTCCACATACACAAAAAAAATTATATTATATTATAATATATATATATATATATATATATACACACACACACACATATGTTTACTATGACTACAGCGTTACCATATCATTACTATGACTACTGCGTTACTATAAAATTACTATGACTACTATAGTGTAACTACAACTCTGCTACAATCCACTCCCATAGAGGAAGGTAAAAGACATACAAGACAGATAACCTACATATCAGTGTATGATAAAATGCATGAGCAGCACATGAAGTAAGGATACATTCACACCAAGGAAAAGAGGCGGAAAATCAGAGCGGAATCCCCACTGCAGACTCCGCTCGAAATTCTGCCTGCCTCACTGTCTCAATGTTATGTATAGGGCGCCTCCGCTCTCCACTCAAAGAATTGACATGTGGAGCCAGTGGAACGTCAGTGGCTCCCTTGGACTTCGTACAAAGCAAGCCCTCTCTTTGCACAGAGACTGACTTTCTCTTGTGGTACTTAAATATCCCTTGTGGTAATAATTGCACCTGTCTCCACTCCCAAAAAACTACAACTCCCACCATGCCCTGATAGCTGCATGTTTGGATGTATGGTTTTGCAGCAGCTGGAGATCACTTCTATATAGTGTACAGTTCCAGAAACGTACCTTTCCCAAATACAGCAATGTATCCACCATGTCCTGACACACCAGGGCGGATTTAAACTGATTTTCTGCTTCACGGAATAAGCCCAATCTACAGGAAGCAAAAGCAGAAGACAGACTATGTGACTGTGCAATACATTGCACAACCTGTCAAAAGGGGGTGCTAAGATATATATGCACAAAGAGCTTATTGCAAAATCTTAATGTAAACCCTACCTTAGAAATAAGACAAATCTTTTGATCACTAGTCAATATTTTGCAACAGTTTTGAACAGATAAAAATATGGAAATTAAGATTTCCACCACTGGGTGGAGCTGTGGAGGTTGTAATAACATATGCTTGATGTATGGACGTCTGGTTCTTATTGGAATGTTACACATTAACAGCACCCCATGTGGTCAGGAGCAGTACTGCAAGTAAAGCAGATTGCCAGTCTAGTTTAGAGGAGAATTCCAGGCTGAGGTTTTTTGGCAGAGTCTGGTATTTGACGTGTCAGGCCGGGGTAGGACCCTGTTACAACCACTGACTGGCTGGGCTGGGCTGGGCTGGCACATCATGTCCCAGGTCCCCACTCAGACCCAGAAGCGCCCAGGACCAGAGCTGGTGAATACAAGAATCAGCGCTGGAGCGGGGAAAGTGAGAGCATGTTACTACAGTATTTTCATCCTCCCCATCACTGGCACTCTGCCAAAAATCCCCCCAGCCTGGAATTCTTCTTTAATACACAACTAATACTAGAAGATTTATTATAATACATAAACGATGCTAAGCATCACATGGCATTGTGCTAAACGCAAACGTTATACAGCAGACACCACAGAGACAGAAGATAGAATGACAATGCTAAAGACATATGTACCTGTAATAGCATTTCCCCAGCTGGACCTTCCACCACCAATCCTTGAACTGAGCATTTTCAGTGGCCAAAGCTGCCAGCTCCAAAGCCTAGAAAACACACATATCATATAATATATATATATATATACCCCTCACAATCAAATAAACATGATAGAACTACCTGAGGCCCTGGAGGAGAGTGAATATTGAATCTATAGTGTTTGGATAAAGAAAGAAATACTATAGATTCAAGGCAATGACAGCAACTATTTGCACCGGACACACATCACTCTGTGTAAAAGCTGATGCGTGGCCAATAGCTGATAAAAGTGTACACCAGCATCAGTATATAAAAAAAATAATAAAGAATTTAGGCTTAGCTTTCCGTGCTCCCCCAGTGTCCTCCTGACTTGACTCTGGGTCCACAGCAGCCACTTCTGAACCCATCTCTCCAACTACCAACTGAGATAGGACAGCATGGCGGCCAGTGATAGGCTGAGCAGGCAGGCACTGCAGAGACGGGTTCAGAAGTTTGGCGGAGGCTCTGGTCAGTAGGGGACTCAGAGACACGGCAGGAGGACATTGGGGAAGTGTGGAGAGGTACAGCATACTGTCTTCATTATTTCCTATATACAAACCTGGAGTAACCCTATAAAGCAATGGCTGCACGGACATTGCTAACAATACAGTCCTGGCCGCACAATTATCCAGCCGTGTTATAGGCTCTGTAAGCAGGCACCGATCGAGCAAATTAGCGCTTGCTTACCCCGTGCATTGGGCCATGTAATACAGCCTTCACTTTCCCCTAACTAATGGCAGCAATTCTGCTGAACTTTAGAAACGGATTGCACAGTAAATGCTTACATTCTTCACGTCGTTTTCATGGTGGAAGATGTATTCAAACAAGGTCTGCAAAAAAAAAAAAAAAAAAAAGGAGATTAAAAGATCGATGGACAGGAGGGAAATGCACTAAAGTTTTACTCTTCCCATTGATGAAGCATCTTATATGAACAGAATGAGGCACGTCACCAATGGGAAGAGATACATTGTGGGCGCTAGGCCTGCCTCCAGTGCACCAAAGATGCTCATCTACATATAACAAAAACCACACAACTACAGAACAGGGCGGCAGATTTCCAGACGAACAGCACCGCTGGAATCGGCAAGTAAGAAAAACTTCTAGCAGCTTATGTGCTGGTACATTGGCTTTAAGTAAAATGGTGTGCAACATGTGTGCAGGCAAGCTTCAGAGCACGGTGGGATCAGAGGACACATGATATGGTTTAGGAATTTCATTATTTTGTCCAAAAACACAGATTTTAGGAAAAGAACAAAGAGGTAAAAAGAGTAACAGCCAGGCACTGACCTTCGCCAAGTTTGGACTCTGCGCATATTTAGACAGATTTAACCTGGACAAGTTAATGAAAGGTCCATCCGGACTGGTCAACATTGAGGCCTGTGGGAAATAACATACATCAGTTCAGGGGGAACCTGAAAAACAGGAAATTATTTAGTAGACAGGATTATAAAACAGCAATAGTTTTTAGTCACTAATCAGGAAGGATGTATGTATAGCGCCAATGACAAGATGGTTTCCAGCCAAGCAGTATGTTAGAAGGCGGACACCATTCACCACCTATATACAGGATAGGTGATAAATGTGGGATCACTGCAGGTTAGACTGACAGTCCCTTATGAATGGAGCGGCAGTGAGCTTGTCTGGGCATCGCTCCATTCACTGCTATAAGAGTGACAGACATAGCAATACCAAATTCTCATCAATCCCACAGCAGTAAATGGAGCACCTGGAGACCACCATTCTCTTGATCAGTTGGACCCCCCCAGTCATCACTTTGATGTGATTGATTGATCACCTATTCTGTGGACTATTAGTAGGCCAATCCCTTTAAATGGGTATTCTTTTCTTACCAAGTGATCTCACTACAATGTGCCATCACTTTATGACAGTGGAGGTGCGACCAATCCTAAGTAAGAGACTCACTGTTCACCTGCATAGCCGTGCTGCATGTCACCCATGGGTTATTCAGGGAACTCAATACAAGCCAAGTGAATGGATGGGGCCATAGCTTCCTGCAGAGCTGGAAAGGAGGTGCAACCAGTGCTGTGCCCCCTTAAGTGACAGGGTTCCAGTGGTCAGATCTATCCATCTACAGTGATGGCTTATACAGGCATTCAAAAAACATAAAAAAGATGATGGGAATACTCCTTTAACTTGTTTCATATTACCGTCCCAAGTCGTATGTATCTTCCTGAGGAGCTGGTGACTGGTCGGGCCGTGTGCGCAGTTCTTGGGGTACGGATTGCCTGCTCCATGGTGCCTGGCCGGCCAGACTGTGTTCCGGGCCTTACAAAGCCAGTGAGTGGCCGACCAGACTGAGTGACAGGTCTGCAGAGAGACATTCATCAGGCTCATACATCTGAGGGTCTCTGAGCACAAGAACAGTATGAAGCTACTTACCGTACTGCCGGACTCGGACCCTCCAGCTTCTTCCCTGTTGCTTGTCTGAGGGAAGTCCCAGGACCTGTGAATTATTCACACACGTCTTATGGGAATCAATGAAGTAAAATGCGCTCATTGAGAAAACACAGGACTATAACAACTTGAAATGATGGATATATAATAGAGCCGGGCCCGCTGTATACATATTTAATCAGGTTAGTGGAGTGTAACATCTGCTCCACACATCACCACTTGGCCGCCTCTAATCTGAACGGCTAAGGGGATTAGTATTACAGGTAGAATTTCCTTCCCTGATCAGTACTAAAACTAGAGGAAGTGTAGAAGAAGAGGAAAGATGTCTGACTGGAGAATAGAGCACCAGCGTTCTAGGGGGTCTCGGACCTCCCCAATGAGACTTATACATAGTGTGGACGAGCCACCGACATCATTTACCTCCTCAGACCGCATACACTTTATACTGGTGGCCGACCCCATGGATGGGACCTTATTACGAGTATCCCCTTATATAGAGCCAGCTTTAGTGCACAGACAGTACATCAGTAATGGAGCCTGTGTCGGTGATCTGACATCTGGGGGGGGGGGGGGGTATGACTTACGTGCCACCTGTGCGATAGAATTCTCATCCAATGTCATCTCAGCAATCCCCTCCTGATCCACATCAATCTCATCCACATAAACCATCTCCGTCAGGGCTCGCGTCTTCAGGCTCCATGCTGCCTGCAGGAACACAGCAAACAGCAGTAAAGTAATAATCATGCATCACAAACAGGACAGGGAGAAGAGCTGTCACATAGCGCTTCCTGTGCAGAAAAGTCACAGACAACGCAGAGACCAAACCTCATCTGGTATCAGCAAAGAGAGCGTGCCTGACCGAAGCATCATGGCTGAGCAGCTGCATGCTGGCCTACATCACCCAGCACAATGCCCAGTGTCAGATGGAGGGCTGTAAAGCCACCGCCAACACTGGACGCTTGATAGATGAGCCTGGGTTTGATGATGCAGAAAGAAGGTACCTGCATTGTGCAACTCGTGTCCTCAGGTTGAGTGTGGTATAGCAGCTCAGTTCCATTAAAGTGGCACAGAGACATTTTGGACAATTGTTTTCAGCTGTATGTGAACAGACAGTGCGAGCGCGACAGAAGATTGAGTGCAGCTCCGGAGTATAACACAGGATAAGTATTGCAGGATATAGTAATGTATGTATACACTTAAAAGGGAACCTGTGACCTAAACAAGAGCGCGACAGAAAGAGCGAGAGCGATATTGTGTGTGTGTGTGTGTGTGTGTGTGTGTGTGTGTGTGTGTGTATAATATATATATATATATGCACCTCTAAGAATTACAGTGTTTCCTATACGCTGGGTATCAGGAGTGTCTGGCCTGTATAATAAGGAGCAGTGAGCAGATGGGAGTCTGTAAGGATCCCGCTGTACGGACTCTCTCGGGCAATCACCATACCGGTCATTACAAATGAAAACACGAAGCGGAGCGGACAGCAGCGAATGCATAATAGAGGAAATAAACCCAATTTACACGGCTGTCAGAAGGGTCTTACACAATATCTCCTCCTGCCTGCGGTGGAAATGTAATGTCAGAAATGCCCAGCGGGGGCCGGGGCCGCGGTCTGGTTACCACGCAGGACGCTAATTATAATACGGGAAGAAACTAATGAATATCCTGAGGAAAATGACGGATGGACGGATCCAGCAAGGAAATAAATTCATGTTTTAACAAACTTGTATGAAGTGAACGGCTGGAGCGCAGAGCTGGGAGATGTGAGGAAGCGCTATAGCGATATCTAAATAAAGTTATTTCAATTAATAGATGGGGAGCTCAGAGACATCACTGCCATAAAGCAAACTGCACTGCTGTGATAGAGAAGGGAACGCTGATCCCTGTACAGACTGATCACACTGACTACGTAAGAGGCAATCCTACCATCTACTTACCTATAATAGGTATATACCAAGAGAATAAGTACTACCTACCTGCCAGAATAGTGATCACAGCTCTGGAGTATAATACAGGATGTAACTCAGGATCAGTAATGTAATGTATGTACACAGTGACCTCATCAGCAAAATAGTGAGTGCAGCTCTGGGGTATAATACAGGATGTAACTCAGGATCAGTAATGTAATGTATGTACACAGTGACCCCACCAGCAGAATAGTGAGTGCAGCTCTGGAGAATAATACAGGATGTAACTCAGGATCAGTAATGTATGTACACAGTGACCCCACCAGTAGAATAGTGAGTGCTGCTCTGGAGTATAATACAGGATCAGTAATGTAATGTATGTACACAGTAACCTCACCAGCAGAATAGTGAGTGCAGCTCTGGAGGGTGTGGTTACTGGGTGTGCCTGCGTTTGCTCCTGAGTTCCACACATCCAGACTTCCAGGAGGAGAGAGGCTGATTCACCACCTGCTTCCCCAGGAAGGTGGCAGCTTCCTGGGAGAGTCTTCAGCATGGATCCCCTGACCTCCACCTCCCGGTCAAGGCCGGCGGGGGGTGTAGAGCGTAAGCTACCGGCCAGCGCTCCGGCTGGAGGGGTAAGAAGATCTAGTAGGGTTCGCAGCAATGTGGACCCAGCCCTTCCAGCGACGGGTGGAAGCCGCAAGGTTTGTGATGCTGATACAGAGCCTACAAGCAAGGTGAGCGCAAGAAGGGGTGCAGGTGCAGCTGCACGGGGGGGCTCCCAGGAGAGTCAGGTGGTGGAGCAGTGGGGTCTCAGGGGGTCCAGGGAGTCTGCAGCCACCTATGGCATCAGGATAGCTGCAAAGCTAGCAGAATATGAGCAGCTGGGAAAGAGACTGAAGGGGTTAAGAGAAGACCTGAAGTTTGCAAAACACAGAGCCAGCTCAGCCCCAAAAAAGCAAAAGCCTGGACTCACAGCCAAGGTGAAGTCTCTGCAGCAGGAGGTGAGAGAGCTGGAGCTGCAGAGGATGGTTATCCTGGAGGGCAGCGATGTCTTCAGGGAGAAGTTGCTGAATGAGGACAGATTTACTAAAATTAAGTCCCCAAAAAAAGAGGAGGATGAGAGTGATTGCTCAGCGGATGAAGAGAGCAGTGATGATGATGAGCAAGACATGGAAGCTGAATCAGCTGAGGTCTCTGTGGCGGCAAGTGAGGAAGCTGTGGAAGCTGAATCACAGCCAATACAGAGTGTGCAGAGTGTGAACATGTCCCAAGCCAGCATTCCTGCAGCACAGGTGGCACTGCCATCATCAGATGAAAGTGCTGGTGAGGAGGAGGATGGCGGAGGTGCGCTGATGGCCCAAATAGTCAGCATGGAGTCCCCGATGCACTTGGATAATTTCAGTTTTGGAGACGACTTGGGAGAAGACAAAGTTGCTAAGAAGAAAAGACCAAGAAAACCATCACAGCAAGTAAATTTTGTTTATGTCCCTTTTGTGCCCTCTGAGCCGACTGCAAAGTCAGTTCAGGGAGCAGCCCCCGGTGATCTGCCCGTCCCTGTTTCTACAAATGTGGAGCGGGGCCAGAACACTGGGAAGAAAACAGTAAAGATGGTGGAGAGCGCCAGCCCCACTTGTCAAGGTAGTGAGGCTGGTGCAAGTGTAGGGGCGGCCGAAAGGCCGGACAAGGTTGCGGACAAGGTGGCATGCCTCCAACCAGGGGGCTTTGGTGGTGTACCGCACTCCTCTGCAGGTGAGGGGGGAGTGCCCGGGCACCAAGGGCTGGTGTGGAGCTCGGGCGGCCGGGCAGCAGTGGAGACAAAGGAGCGGGCGGCTCCCATAGCGGGTCTGGTGCGACGCTCTCAGCAGCTTCATCCGCTGTGCCTGTCCTCGCTCAGTTGCAGCGCTGCGGTGGGGCTGTTGGGGGCAGAGCTAAAAACAAAGTAAAAACTGTTGGCGTTTCACAAGAAAACACCTCGGCAGCTACCAGACCGGTACAGCAGGAGCAGGGACATAAGAGTGCGGATGATACCAACCTAGCAATGCTGCTGGCTGTTAAAGAAATTGAAGCAGGGGTATTGGCTGAGGCTGAGGGCAAACACAGTGGCAAAGTAGCTTCCTCCAAAATTCCCAAAGGGAGGACTGCTGCAAAGTCCCATGAGCCCAAGGATGCCAGGGATGCCAGCGTGACAGCCAGCAGCAGCAGAAACATACTAAAGCCAGCCAGATTACACCCGGGTCAGTCCACTATAGCTAGGCAAGGGGATATGACTTCTAGTGTTGTGTCTCCTGTTGGTTCTGATTCTGTAAATGTAAATATTATTTCTGCTAATGTTTCTGTGGGGGTGGGAGTGGTCCGGCTGCCCCCCCAGCGGTGGCCGCTCCTTCCAGGAGCTATGCAAATGTCACTGCTGGGGGTCCTAGGGGATCTTCATCTCTAAACCCTGGGGAAGGTAACTTACAACGACGCCTCCTGGAGGCTTTGCGTAAAGGGGATAGAACGCTCCAAGTAGAGGGACGGGAGGTCGACCTGTCCTTCTATATAGAAAGACATGGGCTTGGGACTTTCCGAAAGCAAAATGGGGAGGTAACCTGGTCCCTCCCTACAAATGGGCAGGAGGTGGGCCGTAGGAATGTGGTCCGTCTGGTATGGAGAGGCAGTGATGCGTGCCCATCCAGGGCAAAGGTGGTGGAGCTTCTCTTCCAGATGAGATTCAGGGCGAATGACATCTTTGCCCTGATCCACCCCTACGGTACCTCTGAATTCGACATCAGCTTTGTGAAGCCAGAGGGACTTGAGCTCTTCTGGTCCAACCACGAGCTGGTGAAGGATGAGCCCATGTGGCGGGACTTCGCTGTAAAGGCGGTATCCCGTCAGAGTTCTGTCAAGAAGGTGACCGTTCTGACTCGTAAAGAGTCACTTTCTTGCTATGACATCATGACCTGGCTAGGCAGGTTTGGGGAAGTGACGGATGTCCCCAAGAAAAATCTGGATGAGCATGGCATATGGTCTGGGGCCTGGACGTTTTCCGTCCGTCTCCGACGTTCAGGGAACACTGTCACACACATACCATCGGCTGCTTTCTTGGGTCGCAACAGAATCGAAGTCTTTTACCAGGGGCAGCCGAAGCTGTGCCACAGGTGTGGTGATCCCACCCACTTTAGCGCAAATTGTACTAAACTGATTTGTGCATTGTGCGGTGCGGAGGGTCATCTGGCTGCCAGCTGTGGACGGATTCGCTGTAACCTGTGTGGTGACCTTGGTCACCCGTTTAGCCGGTGTCCCCGCTCATTTTCCAATGCTGTGGCCGCCCAGGATGGGGAGAGCCTTGAGATTGCCTCACCTGGGGAGGGAACCAGCAAAGGAGAAGGGGCACCAGGGCCAGTGAAGAAGGTGAAAAACAAGAGCCCCTCTAAGCTCAAACGAGAGGAGAAGCGCAGAAGGAGCAGGGACCTTGGAAGTTCCCTGGTGGCAGGAGTAGTCAGTGGTCCTGCTCCTGGCGCTGGCTCAGAGAGAACAGCTGAGGCTCTGGGGGATACAGAGTTAGGCAAAGAGATGAGGAGACTTCGTAAGGAAGAAGCCAAGAGGGCCATTTCCTCAAGTTCCTCCCAGTATGAAAGTTTGGATGAGGATGGTGGGAAAGGGCAAGATGAAAGACCTAAGTGTGGCAAAAGGAGGCAGGGTCAAGGGAAGTCTGGTGCTTCCTCTAAATCCTCCTCTGGTGTTACGGGCCATGTGTCTAAGGAAAACCCGACTAACCCCCCTCTGATCGTTCTATCCAATAGGTACCAGACCCTTGGAGAAGGGGGTACAGAGTTGGAGGTGGAGGAGCTTCCAGGGGGCGCCGAGCCTGCTTCTCCAGAGGCAGTTTCCTCGGGAGGTCAGGTGGCCCCTGGGTCTGGAGATGAGGATCCAGGGATGGATTTGTCTACATCCTTAAAAAGGATTAAAGAAAAGTCTAAAGGGTCATCCTCTGATGGGGAGGGGGGTAAGAAGAAAGGGAAAAAATAAATAAGTAAGGCTGTTTAACTCAATCACTCATGATGGCGGCACTCACCCCATTGACTCTGGCATCCATTAACTGTGCCAGCATTAAGTCGGATACGGCTAGATTTGCAGCCTTTGATTTTCTCGGTCGTATTAACGCCGACATTTTGTTTTTGCAGGAGACCAGGTTGACAAATCAAGCCTTGCTAGTAAAAGCCAAGCGAGAGTGGAGGCATGGGCCTTCACACTGGTCTCTTGCGGCTGAGCCGTATAGTGGGGTTGCGGTCCTTTTTACCGCTCCTGTAGAATGCAGACGGGTTATTGAGTTAGAAATGGGGAGGTGCCTGATCTTGGATGTCCTCATGAAGGGGCAAGAGCTCAGGCTCATTAACATCTATGCCCCTCTATGGGATCGTAAAAGCCTCTTCATGAGGATTAAGCCCTTTCTTTTTACGAGTCGGCAGGTGATCTTTGGTGGAGACTTCAACACTATCACGAGGTCTCAGGACAGGAGGGGCGCCAAAGACAAGCTGGCTTATGATAGCATGGCCCTGATTAGTATAGTTAGGGAAGCTCGCCTAGAGGATGCCCACATCCGGACCCCCTCAGGCCACGCGGGTTTCACCTATCATCGAGGTAGCTGCAGGTCTAGATTAGACAGGTTTTATTTAAAGGAGGAAGCCGTCTCTTCCGCAGTGTCCGTGGTTGAGGTGGAGTTCTCCGACCACTGTCTAATTTTGTTTTCCCTGAATGTTTCAGAGACCCCCCGGATGGGTAGAGGCTACTGGAGGCTGAATTCGTCCCTCCTGGAAGAAGCAGAGGTAAGACAGTCCTTTGAGGATTTTCTTCAGAGTCAGGTACCTCTACTGGGCCTATGTAGCAGTAAGTCAGAGTGGTGGGAGATATTCAAGAACCGGGTTGCGAGGTTCTTCCGCCAGCTCTCGAGCCTCAGGTCCCTGAATAGGTATCGTGTGTATCAGGGCCTGAGGAGGAAACTCGAGCATCTCGTCTCGACTGGAGGTAGTAGAGAGGAGATCTCCAGAGTGAAAGCCTTGCTCATGAGGTGTCAGTATGATAGGCACGCATCTTTAGTTTTTGAGAGGGATTTCGGGAGGTACCGCTCGCCTGACCCCTACAGAAACTGTAAGATGTCAGTGAATAGTAAGATTGTGACTGGACTGGTTGATAGTACGGGATCTCTGAACCGGTCCAGATCAGGGATCCTGGAGGTCGTCAGATCCTTTTACTCACACCTCTTGGGGAGGAAGGATCTAGATCGAGATGTGATGTCGGGTTTCCTGGCTGAAACCATTCCTGAGCCAGGGGTAGACCCCTCTCTTGATGTTTTGGCAGAAGAAATCAGGGAAGAGGAAGTTAGACTGGCGATTGAAGGGCTTGCCCTGAAGAAGTCGCCAGGTCCAGATGGCTTAACATCTGAGTGGTATAAGACCTTCAGGGACCTCTTGGTTCCCCTCTTGACTGAGGTCTTCAATGAGTGTCTTTCCTCGGGCACTCTGCCGAGGTCAATGAGGAGGTCAGCCCTGATTCTTCTCTCAAAAGGAAAAGATTCGAGCCGTATTGAGAATTGGAGGCCCATAGCTCTTCTCAATGCGGACAGGAAGATTCTGGCCAAGATACTGTTTAATCGGCTGTTGAAGTTTGCACCCCGGCTCCTTTCGGAGGCTCAGCACTGCTCTGTTCCAGGCCGAAGCACCTTAAGTGCTGTCCTTAGTGTCAGGGAGGCAGTGGAGCGGAGTAGTGCGGGTCTTTGGAAGGGGTACTTGCTGTCCTTGGATCAGGCCAAAGCATTTGATCGGGTGAACCACGAGTACCTCTGGTCTGTCCTTCGGAGATATGGCCTACCAGCTACTTTTGTCAATTGGCTTAAGATCTTGTATGCAGGGGCAGAGAGTTTCCCGCTGGTGAACGGTTGGTCTGGCCGCTCTTTTGAGGTTGGGTCTGGTGTTCGCCAGGGCTGTCCTTTGAGCCCACTGTTGTATGTGTTCGCGATCGACCCTTTCCTTAGGAGGGTTGGTTGTGGACCGTTGGCAGGGGTCGGGATGAGCCTGGAGGAACCAGAAGCCACCCTGAGAGTGGTGGCGTACGCTGATGATGTCACTGTTTTTGTATCCTCGAGAGGGGAGGCAGATATGGTGATGTCTGAAGTGGAGCGCTACTCTGAGGCGTCCGGGTCCAAGATCAACCAGGATAAGTGTGAGAGTCTCTGGCTGGGAGGGGGAGATCCCAGGTTTGATCTCCCGGACACCCTTCCAGAGCCCCAAGAGTCAGCAAAAGTATTGGGCATCACATTTGGCCAGGGTGATTACCCCACTAAAAACTGGGATGGTAGGCTCCTGGATGCCACTCGGAAGGTGGACCAGTGGAAAGGTTGGTCTTTAACCTTAAGGGAAAGGGTACACCTGATCAAATCGTACCTGCTCCCTTTGTTCATCTATCTGGGCAGTGTATGTATCTTGCCAGAGGCTTCCTATACTAGGATCTACAGCCTGTTCTTCCAGCTGTTATGGGGGAATAGGCTGAACCTGGTCAAGAGAGAGGTTACGTACCGCACGAGGAGACTTGGGGGTTTGTCTATGGTGAACCCTGTGGTGTTCTTAGTGAACACCTTCTTGAAAGCTAACATCGCAAACCTCTGGAAAGAGAGGGCTCCTCCGTGGGTACTCTCCTGCAGGGAATGGTTTCGGCCTTTCTTCCAGGAATGGGAGACAGGAGGGCGAGTGAAGGACCTTCGTACACCCCATGGATATCTTCCTGCTTACGCTACCCCGACTCTGAAGATGATACGTCGGTGGGGTCTGGGAATGTGGGAGATCAGGACTCAGTCGAGGAAATTCCTTGACCAAAGGGTTCTGTTGACCCATTTCCAGAAGCCCCTGGCGCTCAGGGATTGCCCAGGTCGGGATCTGAGGGTTGGGTTAAGTCTTTTGAACTCAAAGAGGATCCCCCAGAAGTTTTGGGACTTGGCCTGGCGCTGCTTCCAGGGGAAGCTATATGTGAGGGACAATTTGAAATGCAGGAGCTCCGATGATCGGGGGTGTCCCCGAGAGGAGTGTGGAAATACGCTGGAGAGCATGGATCATTTCCTGCTTCATTGTCCCTTCAATATAGGGGTTTACACCAGGGTGGGCGCCTCCATAGGTTGGAGTCAGTTAGTCAGTCTCACCTATCCGGAGTGGGCTTATGGGGCATTCAGGAACCTGGGTGGCCGAGATCGATGCACGTTATTTCTAGTCAGCTTAGTGGTTAGGTACCACACGTGGAACGCACGGTGTCTAGTATCTACACAGCGTAGAGTCCTCTCCGAGGTGGAGGTCTGTAGGAACATCACTGGTGACCTTGGGAAGATCAGGTCTTTGGAGTATGGCAGGCTGGGTACCAGTAGGGCTTCTCTCCTCTGGAGGGGTTTTTCCTTTGCTGTGCCCTAGGTACTGAGCCCACTGGGTGAGGGACCAAAATTCTGGTTAGGGACAGAGGTAGGGAGAGTGTGAGGGTTAGATTAATATTTAAGGATAGTAGTAGGGAGAGGGTAGGGTGAATAGTCAGGGATAGGTTATAAATTATTATGGTACCCGGTCTGCCATTCTCCGATCCCGGTGGGGGGCTGTGCATGACACGTTAGCTTTTTGTTTTCTAACAAGTAATAAACAGTAAAGGGCTTACAGGCTACCGAACTTGAGCCTTGCTGTTATGTCATAATGTGTTGGTGTTATGGGATATTGTTATGGTGTATACTTCATATTGTATAAGTTCTGGGGTATAGGATAGGTTGGGTGGGGTGATGGGGGAGGGGTTCCCTGGATGGGTATTGGGGTTCTGGCATGGGTCACTGAGGGACAAAAACTGAACTCAAGGACCCAGACTCATGTCCAGATTTGGGGTGTGGGAAATGGGGCTTATAGTTAGTGTAGTAGATAGGTTTATGTGTGATATGGTTGCTGTAATTTATTGATTTGCATTATTATTATTATGATTTGCATTAGTATTATTATTATGATTTGCATTATTATGATTTGCATTAGTATTATTATTATGATTTGCATTATTATTATTATGATTTGCATTAGTATTATTATTATTATTATTATGATTTGCATTATCAGTATTTGTGTCTTATAAGGCAGCCGGACCTCGTATACTTGGGATACTTTCATAACTGTTAAAGTTGTATAGTGCGTGTGTGTGTGTGTGTGTGTGTTGTTGGATGGGAGTTATTTATCTGGAAGTGGGGGCTTGGTGGGTGACTTATGCTGGGGTGTATGTGTGTGAGTGGGGGGGGGGGGGCCTTTGTGTGTTGGGTTTGCAGGGTATGGTGTGTGTGTGTGTGTGTGCGCATTATAATAAAAAAATAAAAATAAAAAAAAATAAAAAAGTCCAGACTGGGACTGTGTTGAGTTAGAGCCGAGAATGGCTCAGAGCATGTTGTAGATTTTTTTTGGTTTTGGTCTAGACAGAGTGTCTATACTATATTTTTTCTGTGTGCTGTGGGGTGTGAGTGTGGGGTAGGTAGTAGCGGTGGTGGGGTAGTAATAGTAGTAGTAAGGGTAAGTTGGGGGGATAGTGTTTTATTATGAAGCTGGACTGGCCGGGTGAGGCAGGTGTGAGGGATGATTTCCTTGTAAAAAAAAAAAAAAAAATTATATATATTATTATTTCAGAATTTATTGATTTGTTGGTTTTGTTATAAGCAGAAAGCTTTGTATTTGTTTTTGTTCTGGCCGATGGAGCCGCGTTTATGTTTATGTTTATGTTATACTTTTTCCCGCTAGCGCTCTTTTCACGTCCTGCGCAAAAAAACTCCAAGCACAAAAATTATCAGTAGAAGCACATGCCTAAATATTGTGCAATGTCTGCGCTTTCGGCTTAAAAAAATAAAAAAATAAAAATAAAAAAGGGTAACAAAAATTAAAAAAAAAAAAAAAAATCTAGCTAAAAAAGTAGCTAACATAAACCACATACCAAAAATATGAAAAAAGGCGCAGCCAGTGTAAACTGCTCAGAAATATCCCAAAAGGCTTGATAAATGCTGCAAAAAAAAATTCATGCTGAGTGCAAAAACACTGTTTTTGACAAAATAATAGGGCAAAAAGAATGATACAAATGCCCTTTAGTTTAATAATTAGTGTCTGAGATGTTTCTATGTTAAGGAGTCCAGTGGGTGGTCCCATCATTGAGTGACTCCGCCCACTGGACTCCTTAGATATACAGTGGTACTTTGGTTGAAGAGTAACTTGGATTGAGAGTGTTTTACAGGAAGAGATCACAGTTTTTCAAAATTGTGACTTGGTGTAAGAGCTCCCTGTACTGGGTGGGAGGGGGAGCGGGGGAGGGGCGTGGTCTGCATAGCGAGGTCTACAGCCCTGTACTCTGACCCAGGAAGTCTCCCTCATCTTTTAAATCATAGCAGATCCACTTCAGGCTGGGGCTTGCATCAGGGGACAGGACTGTGGAGGTAATCTCTCTAAAGCTGAAACCCCTCTCTCCCCATCAGAGCGCGCTGCTATACTGTGCCTACATCTGTGCTGCTCATTCCTTCATGCTCCCTGTAGTCTCTGTCAGCCCTTGTGTTTCCCATCCTTTCCATTCCTGCTATAATGTGCCTGCACTTACACTCAGCCATTCACACTGCTGTATAGAAAAGTTTCTGTCACTGTCCTCCTGCACGGCTCTGTGATTCTCACTTCACGATTGGTTCATGCTGAACACACGCCCCTTCCCCATTGCTGTCATGTGACCACAAAGACCTCTGACAGCAGCCCTGCTTCTCTAGTCTAGCCTGTTGTACTACGCTACTGCATTATGGGGATCTGCAGCTCCATCCTGTATCTACAAAGTGCTGCTGTGTTATCAGGGTTATACAGTTACTATACATTATACACCACATGCTGCTATACTGTACAGTAAATTATATATCACATATCCAGCTGCTGTGTTATCAGGGTTATACAGTTACTATACATTATACACCACATGCTGATTGCTATACTGTACAGTAACTTATATATCCCATATCCAGCTGCTGTGTTATCAGGGTTATACAGTTACTATGCATTATACACCACATGCTGATTGCTATACTGTACAGTAACTTATATATCCCATATCCAGCTGCTGTGTTATCAGGGTTATACAGTTACTATACATTATACACCACATGCTGCTATACTGTACAGTAACTTATATATCACATATCCAGCTGCTGTGTTATCAGGGTTATACAGTTACTATACATTATACATCACATGCTGCTATACTGTACAGTAACTTATATATCACATATCCAGCTGCTGTGTTATCAGGGTTATACAGTTACTATACATTATATACCACATGCTGCTATACTGTACAGTAACTTATATATCACATATCCAGCTGCTGTGTTATCAGGGTTATACAGTTACTATACATTATACACCACATGCTGCTATACTGTACAGTAACTTATATATCACATATCCAGCTGCTGTGTTATCAGGGTTATACAGTTACTATACATTATACACCACATGCTGCTATACTGTATAGTAACATGTATATCACATATCCAGCTGCTGTGTTATCAGGGTTATACAGTTACTATACATTATACACCACATGCTGCTATACTGTACAGTAACTTATATATCACATATCCAGCTGCTGTGTTATCAGGGTTATACAGTTACTATACATTATACACCACATGCTGCTATACTGTATAGTAACATGTATATCACATATCCAGCTGCTGTGTTATCAGGGTTATACAGTTACTATACATTATACACCACATGCTGATTGCTATACTGTACAGTAACTTATATCACAGATTTAGCTGCTTCTTATTGTTTCATCTGTTCTACATGTTATTCAGCATAAAAAATCATTATATTTGGGGTGTGGAACCAATTGTATGCATATCAGTGATTTCTTATGGGAAAATTTGCTTTGGTTTGAGAGTAATTTGGATTACAAATGCCGTTCCGGAACGAATTATGCTCGTAATCCAAGGCACTACTGTATATTAATCTGCTCAGCTCTCCCAGCTCTATAACATGATGGTGGATGGTGTTAGATTAGAGAGCATCGTCCAGGTCACAGGTTCCCTTTACCATAAATCAATACACGGTGTAATCTGGATAGCTGGTTACTTGGCTCTCTCCTCACACCATCACTATGTGGGAAGTAACAGCACTGACACAACTAGTGAATCTATCAGCACACTATGGACTGTATGCAGCTACAGGGCGCTACTATATGGCCATTACCTGTATTAGCTCTTCAGAACTTTTCTCCTTAGGAAGCAATGAAAGAAAATAGGATTGTAATAATAAAAAAAAAAAAGATCACAGAAACCCAAATGGCGAAATAAACCTATATCCGATTCTTCCATGCCACAGTATATCCACCATACACCAGGAGGCTGGGGGTAACAGAAGCAGGAGTCACCCTATGATAACACTTGTTGGCACTGCTGTCTGTACTCAATGAATCCATGGTGTCTGCTAGCAAATCCCTCAGGACCAGGGGGTGGGGAACAGGATTTAGGAATCCCCCCACTTTGTATATAACAGGAACCACTAGAGTAAGGTCTAATTCACACGTCAGTATTTTTCATCCGTTTTCCCGGACCAGGAAAAACGGAATCCATTACAACACATTTTTTAAAATGGTGCTATTCATACATCCATTTCTTTTGCGGATCCGCAATCCGTGGCAGAAAAAAAAAAAACGGACTGTAGTAATATGGTCCGTAATTACGCAACCGACACCCCAATAGAAGTCTATGGAGAGCACAAAATTTGCGGAGAGTACATTGCAATCCGCAAAACCATCCGTATCACGGACCCGTTATTTTTTTACATCACCAAGCTCCTCCTGCCAGAAATATCCTGCCTGATAGAAATGACTGTAGAATGACCCCCAGAAGACCAGGTAGCCTTTTTTTGGGGGGGGGAGGTGGGGGGGGCTCCAGCTTCTGACATCATTTTTGACATCCCCTCTTTTTTCTTCACTACACCTTTTTTTGTGGATCCGCACAAAAACGGATACAAATACAGAACACAATACGGATGGAAAACGGATGATTTTTTGCGGATTGCGGATGAAAAATAGAGGATCCAGATTTTCATCCAGGAAGACATACTGACGTGTGAATAAGGCCCGATAAGCTTCACCACTGTATGGGCTTTTGTTTAGCACACATACAATCGTATAATTAGGGCTGGGCGGTATACCACAAAAATACCGATACCGTCACTGGCGTCGGTTAACCGACTTCAACTTGGCCAGGACGGTATTTGCGGTATTTTTGTATTTCTGTGTCCCTGCGCCCGTCCTGTCAGTGCCCCCCGCACACACACGACCGGCCCGGCACTAGCGCTGGTATCAGCGGGAGGTGGAGGAGCAGCAGCAGGGTCCAGGTGAGAATGCTCCCCCCTCCCCAAGCGACCGCCCGTCCGGTCCGCGCACCTGTCCGCCCTACCCACCCGTCCGGTCCGACGCTCCGTCCCACCGCACCTGTCCTGCCAAAGCGCCCACCACCCGTCCGGTCCGGCGTCCCTGCACACTGAGGTGACTACAGGAAAGCCGCCGCCAAGTGCTGCTGTGACATGGCCGCGCCGGCCGGGTGTGGGGGCGATCGGATCGGACTGGTCCGGGACACACACACACACACACACACACTTCACACCCGGCCGGCGAGCGCTGCACATGTTGTCCTGTGTGTGCAGGGACGCGGCCATGTCACAGCAGCACTTGGCAGCGGCTTTCCTGTAGTACAGTACAGGACTGTAACATAGGAGGAATAATGGGCTGCAGCAGGCAGGGTAAGTTATAGGAGACATTGCTGTGTGTGGCATTCTGCCTGCTGCAGCCCATTATTCCTCCTATGTTACAGCCCTGTACTGAGGGGACTACAGGTCCCAGCATACACCTCCCTGTGCTCCCTGTACAGTAATACACCCCTATATAGTCATACACCCCAATCCGTCCCCCCCTATATAGTCATACACCCCAATCCGTCCCCCCCTATATAGTCATACACCCCAATCCGTCCCCCCCTATATAGTCATACACCCCAATCCGTCCCCCCCTATATAGTCATACACCCCAATCCGTCCCCCCCTATATAGTCATACACCCCAATCCGTCCCCCCCTATATAGTCATACACCCTTATCCCTATGCCCCCCCTGTATAGTCATACATCCCCTATCCCCCCCTGTATAGTCATACATCTCTATCCATATGCACTCCCATGTATAGACCCGTACCCCCATCCCTATGTACCTCCTGTATAGTAATACACCCCTAGCCACCCCCCCCCCCTCCCACCCCCGTATAGTCATACACAAAAATCCCTATGTGACCCCCAGTGTATACACATCCTGTAGAGGCTGTATACCTGTATATACATGTCCAGGTCCCCTAATAATGACTAATAATAATGATAATAGACTAACCACGGGTTGCTGCTCAGTGAGTTCTTTTTTACTTTTTTTAATCAAAATGTCGTCAGTTTGGCACGGCAAGTGGGTGTGGTTTGCAAAAAGGGGCGTGTCATAATTATTGTTGAATTATCGTTACCGCGGCTACATGTGCGATAAACCGCGATATTGATTTAGGTCAATATCGCCCAGCCCTACGTATAATGTAGAGATCAGAATACATATATACATCAGGGCAGGTGGGGCAGACCACTGACAATACAGAGAGGCCCCGGGTGGCTGCCGCCTGCACATACACTCTATGGTAACACTTTTCCAATGTCACGTCCCAAGGTCGGCTGCAGAATATTAACAATACTCCCATAAAGGAAGATGGAGCGCGGCTCTCAGCGCAAATCAATAATCCGAGCGAGGCTTAATATATGGAAACACATGTGGGCAATGTATACAGACACACTGAGTGTATACAGCATATATGACACCTCCACCCTGATATGGAGGACATCCCCCACCCCCAGCCTCCTCAGGATCATCTTATTAGCACATAATCTCATTACGGATCTCCTCCTGCCCCCGCAGCCTTTTCTCTGTTCCCATATGCTGGAAGTACTGGACCCAATAACCATGGTGGCAGGACCAGGTGTAACTGCATTAGGACAACCTCTCCTCTACTTAGCGCTAATTCACACTTTGCTGGTGTATTTCCTGTTGCCATTCTGAAAAATAACAAAACCACAGTATGAGCGTGGTGCGAGTATACACCTCCACGACCACCACCGGGGGGAGCTGTGGGAGGATGGGGCCACAATGGAATATGATGCCACCTGGTCACAGTTAATAGAGCGGGCCCTGGGTATACGGGGATACACAGGATGGGGTGCTACTTTATACATACATATATCTGCCTGTGCTTTCAGAATGTAAAAAAAAATGGTTTAATTTATAGTACAAATGTAAAATGAGGTTTTCCTGAAGAGGTATGGGCGCCTCCTCGCTCCACATCCTATCCTGCCATCTCTGCTTGACAGTCAGCTGGAATCCGAGCTCCAATCAGGGATGGGAGAGGGAGCGAGGAGATGTTACAGCCCCCAGCACTTTAGGAACGACTCTTGATTCCTTGTACTATACAATAAAAGCATTATTTATGTTCTGGAAGCACAGCTGGATTTATGAAAGGTACCATGTGTCTTTGTGCACTAACAGCACCAACAGTGTCAGCAGTGCCGGAGCCTGACACCCAGCATGATCGTCCCCAAACCGTCTCCTCTATAGGGAAAAAGAATTGTATCACCACTATATGACTATATATGTCATATCACTATCATATCACTCTGATATTATTGCCATATCACCACTATATCACTGTCATAAAACCGCTATATCAATGTCATATCACTATCGTATCACCGCCATATCACTGTCATAAAACCGCTATATCAATGTCATATCACTACCATATCACCACCATATCACTGTCATATCACTATCGTATCACCGCCATATCACCACTATATCACTGTCATATTGCTATTATATCACTCTCATATTATTGCCATATCACCACTATATTATCGGCAAATCACGGTCATATCACTATTGTATCACCGGCATATCGCTATCATATCTTTGTTGTATCACTATCGTATCATCACTATATTATCGCCATATCACTACCATACCACCATTATATCGCTACCATACCACCATTATATCGCTACCATACCACCATTATATCGCTACCATACCACCATTATATCGCTACCATACCACCATTATATCGCTACCATACCACCATTATATCACTACCATACCACCATTATATCGCTATCTATCACCACCGTCTAAGCAGCGACACCACAGCAGCTTCTGGCCCCTTGTTACCCCTATACAGATGTAGGGAAGACAACAACAGCTCAAGTAAAAAGAACATACAGCAACATCACATGATATCTTTACATAAAACCACTTAGTATACTGTATCCAACAGGCTAGGATTAGATACAGCGACTACACATAATATAAATTGTGATATACTTAGATACAGTGATCCACCAGACTGTATCACACATTGATAGGCATAGATACACAGCTGAGCAGACAGTATCACATATGATAAGCTTAGATACGTAGCTCAGCAAGCAGTATACCATATAATAAGCTTAGATACCGCTACTCGGCAGGCAGTATACCATATAATAAGCTTAGATACATAGTCCAGCAGCCATTATGCCATATGATAAGCTTAGATACATAGCTCAGCAGGCAGTATACCATATGATAAGCTTAGATACATAGCTCAGCAGGCAGAATACCATATAATAGACTTAGATACATAGCTCAGCAGGCAGCATACCATATAATAAGCTTAGATACATAGCTCAGCAGGCAGAATACCATATAATAGGCTTAGATAAATAGCTCAGCAGGCAGCATACCATATAATAAGCTTAGATACCGCTGCTCGGCAGGCAGTATACCATATAAGCTTAGATACATAGTCCAGCAGCCATTATGTCATATGATAAGCTTAGATACATAGCTCAGCAGGCAGCATACCATATAATAGGCTTAGATACATAGCTCAGCAGGCAGTATACCATATAATAAGCTTAGATACCGCTGCTCGGCAGGCAGTATACCATATAAGCTTAGATACATAGTCCAGCAGCCATTATGCCATATGATAAGCTTAGATACTGCTGCTCAGCAGACCGCATCCCATATAATAAGCTTAGATACATAGCTCAGCAGGCAGAATACCATATGATAAGCTTAGATACATAGCTCAGCAGGCAGAATACCATATGATAAGCTTAGATACATAGCTCAGCAGGCAGAATACCATATGATAAGCTTAGATACATAGCTCAGCAGGCAGCATACCATATAATAAGCTTAGATACATAGCTCAGCAGGCTGCATACCATATAATAAGCTTAGATACATAGCTCAGCAGGCAGCATACCATATAATAAGCTTAGATACATAGCTCAGCAGGCAGCATACCATATAATAAGCTTAGATACATAGCTCAGCAGGCAGCATACCATATAATAAGCTTAGATACATAGCTCAGCAGGCAGCATACCATATAATAAGCTTAGATACATAGCTCAGCAGGCAGCATACCATATAATAAGCTTAGATACATAGCTCAGCAGGCAGCATACCATATAATAGACTTAGATACATAGCTCAGCAGGCAGCATACCATATAACAGGCTTAGATACATAGCTCAGCAGGCAGCATACCATATAATAAGCTTAGATACATAGCTCAGCAGGCAGCATACCATATAATAAGCTTAGATACATAGCTCAGCAGGCAGCATACCATATAATAGACTTAGATACATAGCTCAGCAGGCAGCATACCATATAATAAGCTTAGATACATAGCTCAGCAGGCAGCATACCATATAATAAGCTTAGATACATAGCTCAGCAGGCATCATACCATATAATAAGCTTAGATACATAGCTCAGCAGGCAGCATACCATATAATAAGCTTAGATACATAGCTCAGCAGAGAGCATACCATATAATAAGCTTAGATACATAGCTCAGCAGGCAGAATACCATATAATAAGATTAGATACATAGCTCAGCAGGCAGAATACCATATAATAAGCTTAGATACATAGCTCAGCAGGCAGCATACCATATAATAAGCTTAGATACATAGCTCAGCAGGCAGCATACCATATAATAAGCTTAGATACATAGCTCAGCAGGCAGCATACCATATAATAAGCTTAGATACATAGCTCAGCAGGCAGCATACCATATAATAAGCTTAGATACATAGCTCAGCAGGCAGCATACCATATAATAAGCTTAGATACATAGCTCAGCAGGCAGCATACCATATAATAGGCTTAGATACATAGCTCAGCAGGCAGCATACCATATAATAGGCTTAGATACATAGCTCAGCAGGCAGCATACCATATGATAAGCTTAGATACATAGCTCAGCAGGCAGCATACCATATAATAGGCTTAGATACATAGCTCAGCAGGCAGCATACCATATAATAAGCTTAGATACATAGCTCAGCAGGCAGCATACCATATAATAGGCTTAGATACATAGCTCAGCAGGCAGCATACCATATAAGCTTAGATACATAGCTCAGCAGGCAGTATCACACATTGCAGATTTAGAAACAACTCAGTCAGTACACAGTATTAGATACATCAGCTCAGCATACAGTAGCACAGCTTATTAGCCAGTATCACACATGATAGGCTTAGATACACCAGCTGTGCGGTCTCTATGACATCCTATAGCTGACAGTCAGGCTTAGATACAGCCGCCGCCCCTCACCTGGTCATAGGGCTCCTTCTCCAGGATCCGGCCGCACACCTGGGAGCACTGCTCGAACTTTCTGCGGCGGAAATAGCTCCAAGCCTGGAGGAGAGGGTCCATGTCCAGCCCCATGCTCCTGCTGAGGATCCCCGAGCACAGCCACCGGGACAGGCCGAGGATGCGGCGCAGGACCAGGCCCCGTCACCCTGACAACGGCGCGAGCTCGGCGTCCTCAGCGTAGCAACCGCTGGGTCCTCAGCCTGTGAGGGCTGCCCGCCGCGCTGCCTGATGGGAGAGGTGGGTCCTGGCTGCGGCTGTCCTGCCCGTGCCTGATTGCGGTCACGGCTCCTGCAGATTAGATAATGTTGGTATTTTCTCCTTTTCCTGTCTAGTTTCTTATTGCTGAAACATGGAGAAACTGAAGAGAAGCCGCGGGCAGCCCGAACCCTATAGCCATGAGAGGAGACGCTATGAAGGCCTCTTATCAGTATGTAACGCTGTAGTCAATGTGTTACCCCTAGCAACCTATCAGAGAACTGCTTTCATTTTCTAACTTGCACATAACAAAGAGCTGACATCTGATTGGCTGCTGTGGATATCAACCAATGGCTGCGCTGTATATTACACATTAGCTCCAGGAATTTTAGTAATTTGCGCAGATGTAGATTGGTACAAGGTGAAGGCGCGAACGATCCATAGCGCCCATATTAATTCTTACAAGGATAATAAAAAAATAAAAAAAATTGAGCACCAGTGGTGACAATACCCGGGATCAGTGATCTTACTGTAGATTCTCAGGTCAGGAGGAAGGCGGATAGGTGGCAGCCCGGGGAGAGGGAGCCCACCACCAGTGAGGGCGGCCATCTTTGGCACCGTTCCCTTTACTCTTCTTCCTCAGCATCCGCATTTTGTTAGATAAGAGGAAGGACATTGCAGGAGGCCATTGTCCTATATGCTTAGACACAACTGGGGGTCCCGGCAGCCATTCCACTGAGGGGACCCCACCACTCTAAGGGCCCTATTACACAAGCCGATTACCATGCGAAAAAACGTTATATTGTTTGAATTTAAACGAGAAACGTTCTGTGTGAATGCAGGCAGCAATCGAAAAATTGTTCACATATCGTTGATCACATCTTTCATGCTGAACCCAAAATCATTGTTAGAGTAAGGGTCCTATTTCACGGGCCGAGGAGGGCCTGATCAACGATGTAAACGAGCGCCAATCTGCTAGATCGCTGCTCGTTTACAGGGCCTATTCCACGGCCCGAGGATCGTTGAGCGAGGGCTGCAGGGACATTGTTACCCTTGTGCCATACATTACCTGGCAGGACTTCTCCTCCGCTCCGTCTTCCTCCCCGGGTCCCTGCGGCAGTCCTGGCCTGTGATTGGCTAAGCGGTCTGACTGCTCAGTCAGGCCGCTCCGGAGCTGCTGATGCTGCACCACGGGACTCGGGGAGGAAGACGGAGTGGAGGAGAAGCCCTGCCAGGTAATGTATGCTGCTGCTTCTCAAATCGTTGGTCGCCTGCCGCGCACCGCTTTTCCACCATAGCGATGCACAGTGGGGGACCAATGATTTTAGGTCTGGCCCTAAATAAACGATCAGCCGATGACACGATCATCGGCTGATCGTTTTCTCTATTCCACCGAGCGATATTTGGCCGATGATTATCTGACAGATTATCTGCCAAAGATTTGAAGCCAGAGCCAGAAACCGACTATAAACAGAGATCAGGTCATAAAGGAAAGCCTGAGGTTTCTCCTCTTTTCAAATCCATCTCTGGCTTTGGCTTCAAATCTTTGGCAGAGAATCTTTCCGTGTAAATGGACCCTAATTCCACATTGTTCGTTCATTTGCTGGGATCACATGTTGTAAATGATCGTAACTAACGACTATTGTTCTGTGTAATATGGTGAACAGTTTCAGGTAGCTCTCGTTTACTTCGTTTATTGTTGATGGGGTACTTCAGCAAAAAATGATTTTTTTCAAATCTACTGGTGTCAGAAATGTATATAGATTTGTAAATTACTTCTGTTTCAAAATCCAAAGCCTTCCTGTACTTATCAGCTGCTCTATGTCCTGCAGCAAGTGGTGTATTATTATTTCCAGTCTGACACAGTGCTCTCTGCTGCCACCTCTGTCCATGTCAGGAACTGTCCAGAACAGGAGAGGTTTTCTATGGGGATTTGCTGCTGCTCTGGACAGTTCCTGACATGGACAGAGGTGGCAGCAAAGAGCACTGTGTCAGACTGGAGAGAAAACACCACTTCCTGTGTGACATACAGCAGCTGCTAAGTACTGGAAGACTGGAGATTTTTTTTAAAGAGAAGTAATTTACAAATCTGTATAACTTTCTGGAACCAGTTGATCTTTTGCTGAAGTACTCCTTCATCACATTCATGAACCAGGAGGATCAGGATTAACATGTTCCATACAGTGGAGCGCTGCTGTGCAGAGAATTGGTTGAGGACAGTAAGGTGATTGTTTGGGGTCTGGGGGGTCCTGGATGGCCGGTTGCCTCCATGATCCCTTCTGTCTTCCCCTCCTGTGGGTTTGTATGAGGATGGAGCAGTATGTGATGATTCCATCACTCGGCTGCCAGTCAGTGTCAGTGCGGTGCAGGGGCCGGGGGTCTCTGCCTGCCTCCTGATGGGATGTGATGGCTCCTTTCAGCCGCAGACATGTTGATCTCCCTGATGAGATCTTTATCACTGTCACTCAGGCCGGATCTTAGGGCGCCCATATTATCACCTGGCACTGCCAGCTGTAAACTGGTGCTCCATAGAAAATACTTGAAATGTGAGGGGGCAGTGACAGCATGGGGTCCCTGTGCAAGAATTGTGGGGTTCCCTTTCTGCAGTATCAAGGAAGCTACACCATGCATCACTCTCACACAGGACACACATGCATCACTCTCACACAGGACACACATGCATCACTCTCACACAGGACACACATGCATCACTCTCGCACAGGACACACACGCATCACTCTCGCACAGGACAAACACGCATCACTCTCACACAGGACACACACGCATCACTCTCACACAGGACACACACGCATCACTCTCACACAGGACACACACGCATCACTCTCACACAGGACACACATGCATCACTCTCACACAGGACACACATGCATCACTCTCACACAGGACACACATGCATCACTCTCACACAGGGCACACATGCATCACTCTCACACAGGACACACATGCATCACTCTCACACAGGACACACATGCATCACTCTCACACATGCATCATTCTCACACAGGACACAAATGAATCACTCTCACACAGGGCACACATGCATCACTCTCACAGAGCATTGTCTACACTGGGTACAGCTGAGAGCAGGACTAGCTATGTACAATGTATCAGTCTGGAGCTCACAGAGCATTGTCTACACTGGATACAGCTGAGAGCAGGACTAGCTATGTACAATGTATCAGTCTGGAGCTCACAGAGCATTGTCTACACTGGATACAGCTGAGAGCAGGACTAGCTATGTACAATGTATCAGGCTGGAGCTCACAGAGCATTGTGTACACTGGATACAGCTGAGAGCAGGACTAGCTATGTACAATGTATCAGGCTGGAGCTCACAGAGCATTGTCTACACTGGATACAGCTGAGAGCAGGACTAGCTATGTACAATGTATCAGTCTGGAGCTCACAGAGCATTGTGTACGCTGGATACAGCTGAGAGCAGGACTAGCTATGTACAATGTATCAGTCTGGAGCTCACAGAGCATTGTCTACACTGGATACAGCTGAGAGCAGGACTAGCTATGTACAATGTATCAGTCTGGAGCTCACAGAGCATTGTCTACACTGGATACAGCTGAGAGCAGGACTAGCTATGTACACTGTATCAGTCTGGAGCTCACAGAGCATTGTCTACACTGGATACAGAGCAGGACTAGCTATGTACAATGTATCAGGCTGGAGCTCACAGAGCATTGTCTACACTGGATACAGCTGAGAGCAGGACTAGCTATGTACAATGTATCAGTCTGGAGCTCACAGAGCATTGTCTACACTGGATACAGAGCAGGACTAGCTATGTACACTATGTCACAGATTCCAAGTTCAGAGTTAGCATTTTTAGCCATTACCAGGATTGGGTCCTCACACAGGGAGAGCTCTCATCTTCCTTTGATATTATATATATTAGTTTCCTTTGTCCCGGCTTCATTCCTGAATATGGCTATAAATACTGATCAATATTAAATATAAACTGATCCTCCCAGGGGGTCTGTGCTGGGGGTCCGGCTCTCTATCCGTCCTTCCTTCCATGTAATCGGTCAGGGCAGGATTGGCGCAGTTTCTGCAATTATCTGACAATACTCTAGAGCCCCATTTACCCAGGATCAGCAGCCGCCTGTCATGTATCTGCGCTCCTGCTCCACTGATCACTCACTGCTATGAATAGGCTTCCTGTACTGGTATTGATTATCAATCAGCCTCCTCCCCAGTCACTTATATCTGTAATCCCCGGAGCCATCAAGCAATTGGGTTAAGTGAATTAAGAGGTGGGGGATCGGTAAATGACCCCCGAGTCCTCATCTGTATGCTGAGCCCGACTCCCTGTACAGGCAACCAGGCAGCCACAGGGGGCAGGACCGAGCATAGGGCCATTATTCATCATGTCCCCCGAAACCAGAAGCTGTCTATACATGGTTCCCATCCTGTGGCTCTCCTGCAGTTGCAGAACTACATCTCCCATCATGCTCGGGTGGTGATCAGCTGCATCAGCAAATCATTGCATGGGCCCCAACCTGCAGCTCCCCAGTGGTTGTAAAACTACTACTCCCATTATATAGTGGTGGTTTTGCAAAAAACACAGATTGGGGGTTCCTGCATGCAGTCTTACACTGCATCACTATAGAGATATCCTAGATGCATTCACATCCATAAGTGATGGGTGGCTCTCAGGGGCCCCGGTGCATTTCCCATGTCCATTAGTCACAGGCTGATAATATGTGGCCGGCCGGCAGTCAGGAATCTGGGGCAGCTCTTATTCTGAGCCGCTCATAGATTATACAAAGCTGCATGCCGCCTCCTGTCACCGTCCCCTCTGCAGCACTGGATGCAGGGAGCGGCCTCTCCTTCCACATGTCACACTTGTAGTCATCACAATGAGATGGCGGCAAGAGAAAAGGTGGCAGTTCCCCTTTATACCAGGCACCAGGGAGGCCCCCAGGGCACCACATGTCACAGCAATGTTCCTGCACAGCCTGTGGACAGCTCTAAGGGACAGGCTCATGTATAATGGCAGCATGCATGCTGCAACAGATACACCTACCTCCCTGCACCCACCTGAGGGGGAAGCACAGATGCACCTACCTCCCTGCACCCACCTGAGGGGGAAGCACAGATGCACCTACCATCCTGCACCCACCTGAGGGGGAGCTGCCGATGCACCTACGCCCCTGCACCCACCTGAGGGGGAGCTGCGGATGCACCTACCTCCCTGCACCCACCTGAGGGGGAGCTGCAGATGCACCTACCTTCCTGCACCCACCTGAGGGGGAGCTGCAGATGCACCTACCCACCTGAGGGGGAGACGCGGATGTACCTACCTCCCCGCACCCACCTGAGGGAGAGATGCGGATGCACCTACCTCCCCACACCCACCTGAGGGGGAGACGCGGATGCACCTACCATCCTGCACCCACCTGAGGGGGAGCCACAGATGCACCTACCTCCCTGCACCCACCTGAGGGGGAGCCACAGATGCACCTACCTCCCTGCACCCACCTGAGGGGGAGCCACAGATGCACCTACCTCCCCGCACCCACCTGAGGGGGAGACACGGATGCACCTACCTCCCTGCACCCACCTGAGGGGGAGCCACAGATGCACCTACCTTCCTGCACCCACCTGAGGGGGAGCCACAGATGCACCTACCTCCCCGCACCCACCTGAGGGGGAGACACGGATGCACCTACCTCCCTGCACCCACCTGAGGGGGAGCCACAGATGCACCTACCTCCCCGCACCCACCTGAGGGGGAGACACGGATGCACCTACCTCCCTGCACCCACCTGAGGGGGAGACACGGATGCACCTACCTCCCTGCACCCACCTGAGGGGGAGCCACAGATGCACCCACCTCCCTGCAGCCACCTGAGGGGGAGCCGCCAATGCACCTACCTCCCTGCAGCCACCTGAGGGGGAGCCACAGATGCACCTACCTCCCTGCACCCACCTGAGGGGGAGCCACAGATGCACCTACCTCCCCGCACCCACCTGAGGGGGAGACACAGATGCACCTACCTCCCCGCACCCACCTGAGGGGGAGACACGGATGCACCTACCTCCCTGGACCCACCTGAGGGGGAGACACGGATGCACCTACCTCCCTGCACCCACCTGAGGGGGAGACACGGATGCACCTACCTCCCTGGACCCACCTGAGGGGGAGACACGGATGCACCTACCTCCCTGCACCCACCTGAGGGGGAGCCATGGATGCACTTACCTCCCTGCACCCACCAGAGGGCGAGCCACAGATGCATCCACCTCCCTGCAGCCACCTGAGGGGGAGTTGTGGATGCACCTACCTCCCTACACCCACCTGAGGGGGAGCCGCCAATGCACCCACCTCCCTGCACCCACCTGAGGGGGAGCCACAGATGCACCCACCTTGGGGGGGAGCCGCCAATGCACCTACCTCCCTGCATCCACCTAAGAGGGAGCCGCATGTCTGAGCTCAGCTGCAAAGAACTGGAGCTCTGCATGTTTCACTGCAATAATAAGCGTCTTTCTTCCTAAAACAGCGCCACATCAGTTGGCAGGTTGAGGGTGGTATTGCAGCTCAGCCCTATTCCCTTTATGAGAGACGGAAAACCCATCTGGTTGGATTTCAGTCTTTGTGTGTTACCATTCAGTGACAGCAAGCTGAATGTATGAGGAGTCACCACAGCCAAACCTGGTCATACTGAATCCCCCTTGTGCCCCAGATCCCCCCATCCTCTCTCAGACTGATTTCTTTGAGTGTCACATGACTTGTCACATGACCCATCTGATCCGTTTTATTAAAAGCCAAGAGAAGAGAGAAACTGGAAGAACGCAATCACATAATCCTCATTATTGAGGTCACCCGTCCCCGGGGGCCCTGGCGGCGTCTCCGTTCAGACTGCGCAGAGGTGACCGGGAATTATGGAGCGTGCAACAAGTTTAGTGCAAAATACTGGTGTAAGATAAGACGAGAGGTGGCGTAAAACCAAGTGACTACACCTGCGGGGATAGAATTGTCGCAGCTTCTCCCTGTCCCCTCTATAAGGCCAGGGTCACTGTTACTGGACAGCACTAAGTTATCAGTTCCTGGGAAAGCTGGGCGATAACCAATATGGCCTCCACATCAGCTCCTGTGGGAGTAGTCACCCTCCCCGCCCTCCCCCGTCTCTCGCACTGTCCACACCACCTCTATTGTAGATTTCTGACGGCTGTCAGTAAATGGGAACAAGCCAGAGGCTGGAGGAGCCTATCCTGACCTACTAGTCCACAGCTGAGGGTTTGTTACAGTGTATCAGCTAGATGAGTGTTCCCTTATGTGCGGTCCTCCGACCCCATTCTGCTGTGAGATACAGGTCACAGAGCATGATGGGAGTTGTAGTAGTTGTGTGTAGCTGAGGTATTGCTATGGAGGTTTCCATTCACTTACAGTAAGCAGAGTGACAGGTAGCCATCCATTACCCCTGGAGCAGGCTGGGATGTTGTCCTGGGACAGGTGGCTCCCTATATAGTATAGGAGGTTGGTGACCAATATACTGTGCAGTTACTTTGGCGCCTATGACCCGGGCTGCAGTGGATTGCTGCGACCTGTGGTTCATACACTGATATCTGGCAGCTCAGGTGCGCCCCCGGTGGCCGCTCCCGGTACTAAGCCTTCAGGTATCCAGCGGCCACAGAGCCCTCAGGACGGGATCTCTTTAATTTAGAGTCCGGCCACTAACCCCGCCTGTGATTGGCCCGTAGAGACGCCAGTCGTGTGGGACAGCCAATCAGCGCTGAGCAGGAGGCGTTCCCGTGTCAGCAGCCAGGTCCGGGGCTCCGGAGCTCAGTGCCCACTGCGGGAGGCGGAGGAGGCGGAGGCCGCGCCACGAGCTTCAGCACCGGGGACAGCACCATGCCCGGCGCCCGCAGCCCAGGCTCCCCCATCGCCTTCGGATAAGAAGCGGAGCCGTCCCCTCGTCCCCCCATTGATGCGGCCACGTCCCCGCACCTCTGCCCGCCTTGTATGAGGAGATCACCCCGGGGACATGGCGGACAGGACGGCGCCCAGCTGCCACCTCCGGCTGGAGTGGGTGTACGGCTACCGGGGCCACCAGTGCCGCAACAACCTCTACTACACGGCGGCCAAGGAGATCGTCTACTTCGTGGCGGGGGTCGGGGTGGTCTACAACACCCGGGAGCACAAGCAGAAATTCTACCTGGGACACAACGATGACATCATCAGGTACAGGCATGACATCATATGGGGGGGGGGGGGGCACATCGATGACATCATCAGGTACAGGCATGACATCATATGGGGGGGGGGGCACAGTGAGGACATCATCAGGTACAGGCATGACATCATATGGGGGGGGACAGTGAGGACATCATCAGGTACAGCCATGACATCATATGGGGGGGGGGGGGGGGGGACAGTGAGGACAACATCAGGTACAGGCATGACATCATATGGGGGGGCACAGTGATGACATCATCAGGTACAGCCATGACATCATATGGGGGGGGGCACAACGATGACATCATCAGGTACAGCCATGACATCATATGGGGGGGGGCACAGTGATGACATCATCAGGTACAGGCATGACATCATGGGGGGGCACAGTGAGGACATCATCAGGTACAGCCATGACATCATATGGGGGGGGGACACAACGATGACATCATCAGGTACAGACATGAAATCATGGGGGGGCACAGTGATGACATCATCAGGTACAGGCATGACATCATATGGGGGGCACAGTGATGACATCATCAGGTACAGCCATGACATCATATGGGGGGGGCACAGTGATGACATCATCAGGTACAGCCATGACATCATGGGGGGGGGGCACAGTGATCACATCATCAGGTACAGCCATGACATCATATGGGGGGGCACAGTGATGACATCATGAGGTGCTGGGGGTTAAAGTGATGACATCATGAGGTACTGGGGATCACAATGATGACATCATGAGTTGCTGGGGTTACAGTGATGACATGAGGTGCTGGGGTTACAGTGATGACATCATGAGATACTGGGGGGCACAGTGATGACATCATGAGATACTGGGGGGGCGCAGTGATGACATGAGGACGAGGTACTGGGGTTACAGTGATGACATGAGGTGCTGGGGGCACAGTGATGACATCACGAGGTATTGGGGGTTAGTGATGACATCATGAGGTGCTGGGGTCACATGACATCAGGTTCTGAGGGAACAAAGATGAGATTGTCAAGTTCTGAGGCCTCAGTGATTACATTGTCAGGTGATGAGCGCTGCAGGTAGTCAGGGGGAATGTCCTAGAGATGCTCAAATAGTGGTAACCTACCCCCAAGAGTGTCCTCAGCGGTGGAGAGACCCCATAATAGTGGTAACCTACCCCCAAGAGTGTCCTCAGCGGTGGAGAGACCCCCTAATACCGGTAACCTACCCCCAAGAGTGTCCTCTGCGGTGGAGAGCCCCCCTAATACCGGTAACCTACCCCCAAGAGTGTCCTCTGCGGTGGAGAGACCCCCTAATACCGGTAACCTACCCCCAAGAGTGTCCTCAGCGGTGAAGAGACCCCCTAATAGTGGTAACCTACCCCCAAGAGTGTCCTCAGTGGTGGAGAGACCCCATAATAGTGGTAACCTACCCCCAAGAGTGTCCTCAGCGGTGGAGAGACCCCCTAATACCGGTAACCTACCCCCAAGAGTGTCCTCAGCGGTGGAGAGACCCCCTAATAGTGGTAACCTACCCCCAAGAATATCCTGTAATAATGTAGTCAGGGTATATAGTATCAGCTGTATATTATAGGGTCTTATATACTGTAGTCAGGGTATATAGTATAAGCTGTATATTATAGGGTCTTATATACTGTAGTCTGGGTATATAGTATAAGCTGTATATTATAGGGTGTATATACTGTAGTCTGGGTATATAGTATCAGCTGTATATTATAGGGTGGTATATACTGTAGTCTGGGTATATAGTATAAGCTGTATATTATAGGGTCTTATATACTGTAGTCTGGGTATATAGTATAAGCTGTATATTATAGGGTGTATATACTGTAGTCTGGGTATATAGTATAAGCTGTATATTATAGGGCGGTATATACTGTAGTCTGGGTATATAGTATAAGCTGTATATTATAGGGTGTATATACTGTAGTCTGGGTATATAGTATAAGCTGTATATTATAGGGTGTATATACTGTAGTCTGGGTATATAGTATAAGCTGTATATTATAGGGTGGTATATACTGTAGTCTGGGTATATAGTACAAGCTGTATATTATAGGGCGGTATATACTGTAGTCTGGGTATATAGTATAAGCTGTATATTATAGGGTGTATATACTGTAGTCTGGGTATATAGTATAAGCTGTATATTATAGGGTGTATATACTGTAGTCTGGGTATATAGTATAAGCTGTATATTATAGGGTGTATATACTGTAGTCTGGGTATATAGTATCAGCTGTATATTATAGGGTGGTATATACTGTAGTCTGGGTATATAGTATAAGCTGTATATTATAGGGCGGTATATACTGTAGTCTGGGTATATAGTATAAGCTGTATATTATAGGGTGTATATACTGTAGTCTGGGTATATAGTATCAGCTGTATATTATAGGGTGGTATATACTGTAGTCTGGGTATATAGTATAAGCTGTATATTATAGGGTGTAATATAATGTAGTCTGTGGTATAGTGTAAGCTGTATATATACACTCACCGGCCACTTTATTAGGTACACCATGCTAGTAACGGGTTGGACCCCCTTTTGCCTTCAGAACGGCCCCAATTCTTGGTGGCATAGATACAACAAGGTGCTGGAAGCTTCCTCAGAGATTTTGGTCCATAGTGACATGATGACATCACACAGTTGCCGCAGATTTGTCGGCTGCACATCCATGATGCCAATCTCCCGTTCCACCACATCCCAAAGATGCTCTATTGGATTGAGATCTGGTGACTGTGGAGGCCATTGGAGTACAGTGACCTCATTGTCATGTTCAAGCAGAAATCGAGACTCATCAGACCAGGCAACGTTTTTCCAATCTTCTACTGTCCAATTTCGATGAGCTTGTGCAAATTGTAGCCTCAGTTTCCTGTTCTTAGCTGAGCGGAGTGGCCCCCGGTGTGGTCTTCTGCTGCTGTAGCCCATACTGTGTACTGTGCGGTCAGAGATGCTCTTCTGCCTACCTTGGTTGTAACGGTTGGCTATTTGAGTCACTGTTGCCTTTCTATCAGCTGGAACCAGTCTGCCCATTCTCCTCTGACCTCTGGCATCAACAAGGCATTTCCGCCCACAGAACGGCCGCTCACTGGATGTTTTTTCTTTTTCGGACCATTCTCTGTAAACCCTAGAGATGGTTGTGCGTGAAAATCCCAGTAGATCAGCAGTTTCTGAAATACTCAGACCAGCCCTTCTGGCACCAACAACCATGCCACGTTCAAAGGCCTCAAATCACCTTTCTTCCCCATACTGATGCTCGGTTTGAACTGCAGGAGATTGTCTTGACTTACATGCCTAAATGCACTGAGTTGCCGCCATGTGATTGGCTGATTAGAAATTAAGTGGTAACGTGCAGTTGAACAGCTGTACCCAATAAAGTGGCCGGTGAGTGTAATGTGTGATTTATGTGATACGTATTATGTGTGTGGATAATACGTATGATGTGTATATACGAATAAGATTTGTGTTTATAGCATGTACGATATGTGTGATGTGTGTGTGTGTATATGTATAATGTGTAAGTTTATGTATATATGGTGTGTTACTTGTTTATATTATATGTATGATGTGAGGATGTGCAGTGTGTATAAGATATGTGTGATTTGTGTATAAGATATATATGATGTATGATGTGTTTATCTTACATGTGCGGTGTGTATAAGATATGTGTGTATATGATGTGTGGTGTCTATAAGGTATATATGATGTGTGTATATGATGTATGATGTGTTTATGTTACATGTGCGGTGTGTATAAGATATGTGTGTATATGATGTGATGATGTGCGGTGTGTATAAGGTATATATGATGTGTGTATATGATGTATGATGTGATGATGTGCGGTGTGTCTATAAGGTATATATGATGTGTGTATATGATGTGTTTGTTACATGTGTGGTGTGTATAAGATATGTGTGATGTTCGATGTGATATGTATGATGTGTATATGACATGTAGGATGTGTATACGACATAGTGAATGTTTGTATGATGTGTGCAATCTGTATATGGATGATGTGTAGCGCTGTATGACTGCCTCCCTGCTGTCCCTGTTATACATATTACATGTGGCATCCTCACAGCTGCTGTGCGGGATCAGCACCGGGAGCCTGGACAGCTCCACTATATAGAGTTACCGCCCCATAGAGCCCCGTACAGATCAGCTTACTGCCCAGGGGCCACACCGCCTGTGACCTGCTGCCAGGCCTGCCTCACTACTTACCTCATCATCTAAGATCTAATGTAAGAAGCAATAAGTGATGCTAGGAGTAGTAGTGTCATTCCATGATGAGAGTCAGTAGGAGTAATGTTCTCTACATTCCTCCAGTGTCACCCACCTGCCCCTATCGCCCACCATTGCATGCTGAGAGAGTGATATAAAGCCATGGTGTCGGGTGTCTGGTCCCTGTTATTATTGGGGTCCCCTGGTCATCCGTTGCTTTGGGGGAGGGGACCAAGCACATACAGGACATTCTCATAGATCATGTGTTCACTTCAATAAGTTCTGTGCGATACATATGTGGTGTACCCCCGGTGATACATATGTGGTGTACCCCCGGTGATACATATGTGGTGTACCCCCGGTGATACATATGTGGTGTACCCCCGGTGATACATATGTGGTGTACCCTCGGTGTGATGTTATATCGGAGGAGCGGCTGGTCACTTGCTAGGTGTTGTAGTGTGACGCCACTCCGGTGGTGGATGGCCGAGATACAGCCGGACCTTGTTATGTTGTCACGTGACGCCAGGTCCTGGAGGGCACACAGGTGTGATGGCACGTCTGCTTTTATATTATCAGGTCGGTTGTACCCTTCTCACCTGTGGTCAGTGTCCTGTCGGGTCCCTTGGGATGATGTAGTCACGGATGGTCAGAGCGGTGTAATGACCCTCCCGGATGATAGGACCCGCCAGCCACAGAAAGGGGAGATGTCCCAAGGTTGCGGTGTATACGCTGTGCAGGTGGTGATGAATAAGCACAGACTGTTGAAATAAGGTGCAGCAGGTAACACAGAAGCGATAGTATAAAGTTCCTTGAGTTAAAGTCTCTGAAACACACTTGACAAAGTTCCAACACTTGATAAGAGAACGACCAGATCTGTAGTAGAGCTGCAGTGTAGGATATAGTCGTGTTGGTTGTGCTGAGTAATACGATAGGTAGAGTAGCAGAGAGGAGGATGCCATGAGAGTCTCAACCCATGTAGTAATGTGCTCTGCCAGGATGTTGGAGGATGAGGTAGAATACTTAGAAGAAGAAGAACACCTGTGCCCGTGTATTCATCTTTGACTTCAGTCTTCACACCACCTTATGCCCACTAGACTCGGCTGAACCTTCCTAATGGGTGACACAGGCCCCAGACCTTGTTACCTGGGATGAGCGGAATGCTAAGGGTTCCCTTTCTGACACCCGGGCTGCGAGATGGAGTCCATAGGCTACTGCAACTTTGCTCCACCTGGTATGGATACTGTCCTGCACTGTGACTGCTCCTTGTCCTCTGCGTGGGTTGAGGTTATCTCTAGCTAGTCCTCTCTTAAGAGGAGCTTTGGATAGTCACTGGTAAAGAGGTTAGTAGCAATGTGCTGTCTTGCGTCTTTCCCATGCGGGGTACTGACTAAGATTGCCTTTTGGGGTTCGAGGACCTGGCAGAGGGCTAGGGCCCAAATAGGACCACTGTGGAGTATCCTATTGAGTATCCTTCCTCCACAACGTCTAGAACGAAAGACCCTTGCTTCTCCCCCACCCATGGGACTAACTTCCTTCACAGCGTGTAAGGTGCACTGTGAGTGGGTAAAAGAGTGCAATAGAAGAAGAAAGGAGGGAGATTATAGGAGAGAAGAAAGCAGAAATCCTGCTGGTCTACAGATTCTGTTAACACAAACACAATAACCCTTTGTGATCCTTCAGCTGTGCAGCTTCCAAATATACATACAGAATACAGCGACAGCTAACTTTTAGTACTACTTTTACTTCAATAATAATACAAGAAGTACAGACTTTTGCGAAGGGTGTATATAACTGCAACACCCCTAGTGGGACACCACACATAATTTCTTCAGTGGAGGCGCTGCAGGGTCCCCCCAAGGACTAGAGCCAAGTGCTGGGGGTCTCAGCAGTATGACATCAAGTTGTGTTATTTTGTGCAGGATGAACAGATCTGTAGAAATGAGTGGGTGGGGTTAAAGATTATAACTGATCGGATGGATCGCTCCGCGATGATCATTAGCTTGGGGATCCTGGAATGACCATTTATTTCTGCTGGATCCTACAAGAAATAATCATATTGACACTGTTCATTATGAATTGATCCTGTGGATCCCGTTATATTATAAGATGATGATATGGACCCCGTTATATTATGAGATGATGATATAAACCCTGTTATATTATAAGATGATGATATGGACCCCGTTATATTATGAGATGATGATATAAACCCTGTTATATTATAAGATGATGATATGGACCCCGTTATATTATAAGATGATGATATGGACCCCGTTATATTATGAGATGATGATATAAACCCTGTTATATTATAAGATGATGATATGGACCCCGTTATATTATGAGATGATGATATAAACCCTGTTATATTATGAGATGATGATATAAACCCTGTTATATTATGAGATGATGATATGGACCCCGTTATATTATGAGATGATGATATAAACCCTGTTATATTATGAGATGATGATATGGACCCCGTTATATTATGAGATGATGATATGGACCCCGTTATATTATGAGATGATGATATAAACCCTGTTATATTATGAGATGATGATATGGACCCCGTTATATTATGAGATGATGATATGGACCCCGTTATATTATGAGATGATGATATAAACCCTGTTATATTATGAGATGATGATATGGACCCCGTTATATTATGAGATGATGATATGGACCCCGTTATATTATGAGATGATGATATGGACCCCGTTATATTATGAGATGATGATATGGACCCCGTTATATTATGAGATGATGATATGGACCCCGTTATATTATGAGATGATGATATGGACCCCGCTATATTATGAGATGATGATATGGACCCCGTTATATTATGAGATGATGATATAAACCCTGTTATATTATGAGATGATGATATGGACCCCGTTATATTAGGAGATGATGATATGGACCCCGCTATATTATGAGATGATGATATTGACCCACTATATAATGAATCGATCATATGGTCTCACTATATTATGAGATGATGATATTGACCCACTATATAATGAATCGATCATATGGTCTCACTATATTATGAGATGATGATATGGACCACATTATACTACTAGATGATGATATAGACCTGCTTGTGATGAGATGATCACATGGACCCGCTATATTAAGAGATGATGATATGGACCTGTTTCAAGATGAGTTGATCATATGGACCCGCTGTATTATGAGATGATAATATGGACTTGTTATATTATAAGATGATCTTATGGACTTGTTTTATTATGAGATGATCTTATGGACTCCTCTCATCTCTTCACCCCAGGAGTGATTATAGATCCCCCATGCTCTCATCTGATTGATCTTCCTTCCTGTAATCCTTGCAGGTAGCTGGTCAGTGGGGTTGCGGCCGGGCTGCAGTGCATTGTTCTCGGCCGTCACGCCCCTGGCCCTGGCACACGGCTACCACATCATGTTTGGCTGCTGTCTGCACAGAGTTGGCCGGGGCTAGAGAAATCCATTGTGTTTGTAAATATTAATCCATAGCATTGAATTTTACTGTGAAAAGAATTGTGTCCCTGTAGCGTAATCCTCCTCCATCAGGATGAGTGCAGGATTGATCAGAAGTAATGAACTCAATGTGGCCACAGTGTCAGCCAACATGATACCTGCTGCGTCCACATGACATCCCACTCCTTAACTCAGCACTATGTCTACATTACATATACAACCTGTATACAAGGTAATAGACAGCTGTGTGTATAGTCAGCTCCATCCAGCAGGATAATATCTGAGCCTGAGCTCAGAACCACCAGCAACCAGACCCCAGAGCAACACTGATACCGCCAGCAACCAGACCCCAGAGCAACACTGCCAGCAACCAGACCCCAGAGCAATACTGCCAGCGACCAGAACCGAGAGCAACACCACCAGCAACCAGACCCCAGAGCAACACTGATACCGCCAGCAACCAGACCCCAGAGCAACACTGCCAGCAACCAGACCCCAGAGCAATACTGCCAGCAACCAGACCCCAGAGCAACACTGACACTGCCAGTAACCAGTCCCCGGAGCATTACTGACACCGCCAGCAGTCAGACCCTTGAGCAGCACTGACACCTCCAGCAACCAGACTCCAGAGTAACACTGACATCGCCAGCAACCAGACCCCAGAGCAACACGACACCACCAGCAGCCAGACCCCAGAGCAACACCGACACCGCAGCGACCAGACCCCAGAGCAACACCGGTACTACCAGCAACCAGAACCCAGAGCAACACTGACACAGCCAGTAACCAGTCCCCAGAGCATTACTGACACCGCCAGCAGTCAGACCCTTGAGCAGCACTGACACCACCAGCAACCAGACCCCAGAGCAACACTGACACCGCCAGCAACCAGACCCCAGAGCAACACTGACACCACCAGCAGCCAGACCCCAGAGCAGCACTGATACCACCAGCAGCCAGACCCCAGAGCAACACTGACACCACCAGCAACCAGACCCCAGAGCAACACCGACACCACAGCGACCAGACCCCAGAGCAACACCGATACTACCAGCAACCAGAACCCAGAGCAACACCACCAGCAACCAGACCCCAGAGCAACACTGACACCGCCAGCAACCAGAACCCAGAACAACACCGCCAGCAACCAGACCCCAGGGCAACACCGACACTACCAGCAACCAGAACAACACCACCAGCAGCCAGACCCCAGAGCAACACTGCCAGCAGCCAGACCCCAGAGCAACACTGACACTGCCAGTAACCAGTCCCCAAAGCATTACTGACACCTCCAGCAGTCAGAACCTTGAGCAACACTGACACCGCCACCAACCAGACTCCAGAGCAACACTGACACCGCCAGCAACTATACCCCAGAGCAACACCGACACCACCAGCAGCCAGACCCCAGAGCAACACTGACACCACCAGCAGCCAGACCCAGAACAACACTGACACCGCCAGCAACCAGACCCCATAGCAACACCGACACCACAGCAACCAGACCCTAGAGCAACACCGACACCACAGCAACCAGACCCTAGAGCAACACCGACACTGCCAGCAACCAGAACCCAGAACACCACCAACAGCCAGACCCCAGAGCAACACCACCAGCAACCAGACCCCAGAGCAACACCAACACTGCCAGCCACCAGCCCCCAGAGCAACACTGCCAGCAACCAAACCCCAGAGCAACACCGACACTGCCAGCAACCAAACCCCAGAGCAACACCGACACTGCCAGCAACTAAACCCCAGAACAGCACTAACACTACCATCAACCAGAGCCCAGAGCAACACCATCAGCAACCAGACCCTAGAGCAGCACTGACACTACCATCAACCAGAGTCCAGAGCAACAACGACACTGCCAGCAACCAAACCCCAGAGCAAAACCGACACTGCCAGCAACTAAACCCCAGAGCAGCACTGACACTACTATCAACCTGACCCCAGAGCAACACTGACACTGCCAGCAACCAGACCCCAGAGCAACACCGACACTGCCAGCAACTAAACCCCAGAACAGCACTAACACTACCATCAACCAGAGCCCAGAGCAACACCATCAGCAACCAGACCCTAGAGCAGCACTGACACTACCATCAACCAGAGCCCAGAGCAACACCGACACTGCCAGCAACCAAAGACCAGAGCAACACCGACACTGCCAGCAACTAGACGCCAGAGCTGTTCATCCAGTAACAGGGGCAATGGTCCCCAAAATGTTTTCTATGTTTTAACCCAGGGTGACCCAAATGTAACGGATAAACACTCACGGAGGAGTGGGTAAATATAGACAACATCTGGGGAGCTGGTAATTATAAACACAGCAGTGGGAGCGGGTGATTATAGACACCATCGGAGGAGCGGGTGATTATACACACAGCCGAGGGAAGAGGTGATTATAGACACCATTGGCGGATTGTAGACACAGCCGGGGGAGCGGGTAATTATAGGTGCAGCCGCAGGAGCGGGTGATTATACACACCATTGGGGTAGCGGGTTATTATAGACACAGCCGAGGGAACAGGTGATTATAGACACCATCGGGGGATTTTAGACACAGCCGGGGGAGCGGGTAATTATAGACACACCCGAGGGAACAGGTGAATATAGACACCATCGGGGGACTGTAGACACAGCCGGGGGAGCGGGTGGTTTTAGACACAGCCGGGTGAGTGGGTGTCTATAGACAAAGCTGGGGGAGCGGGTACTTGCCTTGGACAAACTTCCCTATCTGTGTTTGACACCACGGAGATGGTGGATACAGCATTTGGGGTAATTGTAGTAATCCTGCCCTCACACATTACCCAGAAAAACAGAGATACAAGCCAGACATATGCCCGGCCTCATCTCCTCCCACCATTGGCTAGGAGAGTTTTTACTGGGGGGAGCTGACAGTGACTCTATGAAGAGTAGAGCTGACACATGAGAGATCTTCTTGTAATAGACACTTACAGAGATAATACCACGCTTCATGTTCACATTGTAGGCCAAACTTAAATGAGTGTTGTGTGGGTCTATCCGTGCCCTGGCATAAGTGCCAAAAGTCCCATGGGTCTAGTCATCCAAAGTACTAGTACCATTGGGGTCTGTAGTGGTCCATAGTGCTCTCAGTCAAGTCAGTACTGGGAGTTAAGTGCAACCATGTGCTAGTATAGGTGGAGTGTACTGATTTTGCGGAGTAAGGGCCCCCTTCTGAGATCAGCGAGGCCTCAGAGGTCCAGCTACAATAAGATTTCAAGCACTCACAGGTCTCCATTGATATTGGGCACTCATGCAGGTCTCCATTCATTTGGGCACTCTCGCAGGGCTCCACAGATATCAGGCACTCTTGCAGGGCTCTATTGATATCATGCACTTATGCAGGGCTCCATCGATATCAGGCACTCTTGCAGGACTCTATTAATATTGGGCACTCTTGCAGGTCTTCATTGATTTGGGCACTCTCACAGGGCTCCGCTTATATCAGGCACTCTCCTTTGCTGGGCTCCATTGATATCAGACACTCTTGCAGGTCTCCATTGATATCAGGCACTCTTGCAGGGCTCCATTGATATCAGACACTCTTGCAGGGATCCATTGATATCAGGCACTCACTCTTGCAGGGCTCCACTGATATCAGGCACTCTTGCAGGGCTCCACTGATATCAGGCACTCTCCTTTGCAGGGCTCCACTGATATCAGGCACTCTCCTTTGCAGGGCTCCACTGATATCAGGCACTCACCTTTGCAGGGCTCCTTTGATATCAGGCACTCACCTTTGCAGGGCTCCTTTGATATCAGGCACTCACCTTTGCAGGGCTCCTTTGATATCAGGCACTCACCTTTGCAGGGCTCCTTTGATATCAGGCACTCACCTTTGCAGGGCTCCTTTGATATCAGGCAGTCTTGCAGGGCTCCACTGATATCAGGCACTCTCCTTTGCAGGGCTCCACTGATATCAGGCACCCACTCTTGCAGGGCTCCACTGATATCAGGCACTCTTGCAGGGCTCCACTGATATCAGGCACTCTTGCAGGGCTCCACTGATATCAGGCACTCTCCTTTGCAGGGCTCCACTGATATCAGGCACTCTCCTTTGCAGGGCTCCTTTGATATCAGGCACTCTCCTTTGCAGGGCTCCACTGATATTAGGCACTCTTGCAGGGCTCCACTGATATCAGACACTCTTGCAGGTGAGAATTCTGGGTAATGTGGTATATTAGGTAATTGCGGTGTGAGATTTCCGGACTGTTCAGAATATTTCTCCCTTTTGTTTGTTTTCCCATAATTATGACGATTTGTCTCCAGACTCGATGATTTTATGATTGTTCTACTTGGACGCGCTCCAGTCTGCAGGACAGAACATCTGCTGGATGAGAGGGATTAGCACAGGTTACAGCTGATGCTCTGCGCTTCTGGGTCATTGTGGAGATCTGGAGTGAAGACTGTGCAGAGGAGAGGTGCAAGGAGACTGCAGAGGAGAGGTGCAAGGAGACTGTGCAGAGGAGAGGTGCAAGGAGACTGTGCAGAGGAGAGGTGCAAGGAGACTGTGCAGAGGAGAGGTGCAAGGAGACTGTGCAGAGGAGAGGTGCAAGGAGACTGTGCAGAGGAGAGGTGCAAGGAGACTGTGCAGAGGAGAGGTGCAAGGAGACTGTGCAGAGGAGAGGTGCAAGGAGACTGTGCAGAGAAGAGGTGCAAGGAGACTGCAGAGGAGAGGTGCAAGGAGACTGCAGAGGAGAGGTGCAAGGAGACTGTGCAGAGGAGAGGTGCAAGGAGACTGTGCAGAGGAGAGGTGCAAGGAGACTGTGCAGAGGAGAGGTGCAAGGAGACTGTGCAGAGGAGAGGTGCAAGGAGACTGCAGAGGAGAGGTGCAAGGAGACTGTGCAGAGGAGAGGTGCAAGGAGACTGTGCAGAGGAGAGGTGCAAGGAGACTGTGCAGAGGAGAGGTGCAAGGAGACTGTGCAGAGGAGAGGTGCAAGGAGACTGTGCAGAGGAGAGGTGCAATATGTGTGATGAGACTGTGCAGAGGAGAGGTGCAATATGTGAGTGAAGACTGTGCAGAGGAGAGGTGCGAGGAAACTGCAGAGGAGAGGTGTGATGTGTGGGAGGAGACTGTACAGAGGAGAGGTGCAATATGTGAGTGGAGACTGCAGAGAAGAGGTGCCATGTGTGTGAGGAGACTGTGTAGAGGAGAAGTTTCGTGTGTGAGGAGACTGTGCAGAGGAGAGGTGCCATGTGTGTGAGGAGACTGTGCAGAGAAGAGGTGCCATGTGTGTGAGGAGACTGTGCGAGGAGACTGTGCAGAGAAGAGGTGCCGATTGTGCGAGGAGACTGTGCAGAGGAGAGGTGCCGATTGTGCGAGGAGACTGTGCAGAGAAGAGGTGCCATGTGTGTGAGGAGACTGTGCAGAGGAGAGGTGCCGATTGTGCGAGGAGACTGTGCAGAGGAGAGGTGCCGATTGTGCGAGGAGAGGTCTAGATCTGTCTGTTACTATTCCCAGTATGTGATTGAGTGTGATTTTTGTAGACCCAACCGTACTCCCTTTTATTGGTTGTACAGACCGTCCTATACTGAACTAGAAACCTTGCCAGTCCTGCTTCTAGGAAAGCTGGGTGTCCACTTCTCTGGATGTAATGATTAGCATATTGGTTGTACCGCAGCGTTCCCAGGAACATTCAGATGGTTTTTGGGTGGGGTGACCTGAGGAGCAGGTAATACCGAATCCCGGTCATTGGGCTGATAGGAATCAGCTGCGGCACGTCATCAGATCTTTCCCTATGATACAGGAACCTGACACCAGGGATTGGTCTCTATCTAGCTGGGTCATAGTCATTTCTGGCCCCCATAGAGTGGCACGGCACCAGGGGGGTGGGGAGTTTCTTCCTCACTGCGCTGACCCCATACATTAACATTGTAAGTGCAAAAAGTCCAGTCAGCTGGTGGCAGGCATGCTGGGGGTTGTAGTTCTGAAGCGTCAGGTTGGTGCGCTCTGCTTTGTATAATGCAGTCAATGTCTGTGATAAGTCGGATAGTGGGGGGGGGCAGCAGTAGATGTCACTCAAACAGGGGGCACAGAACTGGCTGAATGCCTCTCTTCATTGTCATCTTCTCCACAGGTAAAGGAGAGGGGGTGATTGCTCTGCATTACCTGGTGTTCCTCCAGCTGGGGCTCTTTAAAACTACAACCCCCAGCATGCCCTGATAGTCTTCAGTGCAACCCACAGGGCATCCTATTCCTAAACCCTCAGCACTCCTTCAATAAACCCCACTGGTGTATCCCATGCCTAAGATGGTGGTTCTCTAGCTGATGATGCAGAACTACTACTCCCAGCTTACCCTGACGCCTTCAGCCAGGCATTGGGTAACACTGCATTACATGGATCTCCAGGGGGTGCAGGGGCTTTATTTCCATTGTGGCAAACACCAATTTTGAGGTGCACAATATCGCCCCAGATCCCCCGGTCCTGGATCCCCCTGCCCAGATCTTCCACCATCTGTAGCTGCTGCTATTAAAATTAATGACTTTTCATGGCACAATCTGTTTCCTGCTATTATTAGATCTGAGACACTTCCCATCATCCTTCATTCATAAGTCAGTAACCAGCACCCCCTCCCCCGCCCCTCATACCCACACCCCAAGCCATCTCAGACATGTGTTTGGAGTAGTATCTAAGGGGTCAGCCAGTCCATGACCCCTATGGATGTAATATGTAACTTTTTAGTAAACTTATTATCAGTTACCTCTTCCAGATCTCTGCTTGCTGTCAGTGATTGGGAACATTCTTGATTATTTCTGGACCCCTGCATAGACCCCTGTATAGACTCCTGTATAGATGGACAGTGCAGACACGCCAAGCAGCACGGATCAGAAGCTGTGACCCTCTGAGGCTCAGGTCAGCCAGGATATGGAGTCACCTGATCTCACTATAAGGGTATAAACCCACACACCGTATATGCAGCGTATTTACTGCTGCGATACGCAGCAAATACGCAGCAAATACGCAACAAATACGCAGCAGATTAGATCTAAATAACTGAACACAGCATCAAATCTAAACCATCAAATCTGCTGCGTATTTGTTGCGTATCTGCTGCGTATACGGTGTGTGGGTTTGTACCCTAAGGGTACAAACACACAGAGCAGATACGCAGCAGATTTGATACTGTGTTCAGTTATTTAGATCTAATCTGCTGCGTATCTGCTGTGTATCGCAGCAGTAAATACGCAGCGTATAAGCCGTGTGTGTTCGTACGCTAACACTGTCTATTGATTGCTGTTTGGGGCTGTAATACAGGGTTATGTGATGTCTGCCCACAGGATTAGCAATCTCATATTGTCTTACTATTGTATGTGAGGTCCCTATAAATAGGATTTCTCATCAATGATTGTCATATTCATTGTATGGACCATAAAAAGTGCAATACAGTATTCACCATTTATATGCTGTAATAAATGACTTAGTAAAGAGTGCTGGAGGACACACATGCTCAGTCACTGTCCCCATCCACCTAATGTGCTGAGTGCTGGAGGACACACATGCTCAGTCACTGTCCCCATCCACCTAATGTGCTGAGTGCTGGAGGACACACATGCTCAGTCACTGCCCCCTCCACCTAATGTGCTGAGTGCTGGAGGACACACATGCTCAGTCACTTTCCCCTACACCTAATGTGCTGAGTGCTGGAGGACACACATGCTCAGTCACTGTCCCCTACACCTAATGTGCTGAGTGCTGGAAGACACACATGCTCAGTCACTGTCCCCATCCACCTAATGTGCTGAGTGCTGGAGGACACACATGCTCAGTCACTTTCCCCTACACCTAATGTGCTGAGTGCTGGAGGACACACATGCTCAGTCACTGTCCACCTAATGTGCTGAGTGCTGGAGGACACACATGCTCAGTCACTGTCCCCATCCACCTAATGTGCTGAGTGCTGGAGGACACACATGCTCAGTCACTTTCCCCTACACCTAATGTGCTGAGTGCTGGAGGACACACATGCTCAGTCACTGCCCCTCCACCTAATGTGCTGAGTGCTGGAGGACACACATGCCCAGTCACTATCCCCTCCATCTAATGTGCTGAGTGCTGGAGGACACACATACTCAGTCACTGCCCCTCCACCTAATGTGCTGAGTGCTGGAGGACACACATGCTCAGTCACTGCCCCTCCACCTGATGTGCTGAGTGCTGGAGGACACACATGCTCAGTCACTGCCCCTCCATCTAATGTGCTGAGTGCTAGAGGTCACACATGCTCAGTCACTGCTCCCATCCACCTAATGTGCTGAGTGCTGGAGGACACACATGCTCAGTCAGTGCTCCCATCCATCTAATGTGCTGAGTGCTGGAGGACACACATGCTTAGTCACTATCCCTCCATCTAATGTGCTGAGTGCTGGAGGACACATATGCTTAGTCACTATCCCTCCATCTAATGTGCTGAGTGCTGGAGGACACACATGCTCAGTCACTGTCCCCTCCATCTAATGTGCTGAGTGCTGGAGGACACACATGCTCAGTCACTGTCCCCTCCACCTAATGTGCTGAGTGCTGGAGGACACACATGCTCAGTCACTGTCCCCTCCACCTAATGTGCTGGGGGACACACATGCTCAGTCACTATCCCCTCCACCTAATGTGCTGAGTGCTGGAGGACACACATGCTCAGTCACTGCCCCCATCCACCTAATGTGCTAAGTGCTGGAGGACACACATGCTCAGTCACTGCCCCCATCCACCTAATGTGCTGAGTGCTGGAGGACACACATGCTCAGTCACTGTCCATCTAATGTGCTGAGTGCTGGAGGACACAGATGCTCAATACAGGTATCTGGATCCAGTAGTGATAGTTTCTTTGTCAGGGCAGGAGCAGAGTCTGTGCACTAGATGGCGGTACAGCTGAGAAGGATTATACTGTCAGCTGCCAGAGGGGGAAGGAGACTGATTCTGAACAGAGACCCCAGCTGCAACTTCAGGACATGAGGTGTGACTGGGATAGCAGCCGCTCCTGGTGTATGGGGGTCTTGTCCCTTTTTGCCGGTCAAGCCTGGCTCCAGCCATATCAATTTACATGGCGTCTTCCTTTATCCCCATCATACATTTAGCAGTGTATAGACCTCTGTTCACACCTTACTGCCTGAAGTTGCTGCTTTTTGTATAGATTACCTATGACAGCGGTCACATGACAGACTCCTAGGGATTTGGTGGCGGTGGCGGCATAGCAGATGGTCCCCCTGCCCGCCTCCATGGTGTAATCCGGTAATAGGACCTGACATCCCCCATCACCACAGCAGGCGGGGGGCAGCAGCGTCTCCCCTCTATCAGCTTCATCTTAGGGTCCTCAGAAGAACATGACCCATGTGGAGGAGCCCAACAAAGTCTCTTACATGAGGTGTCAGTCCTTAAAGGAACAGTCCATCAAACCTATACTTTTTTCAGCTGCTGTAAAACCACAACTCCCAGCATGCCCCAAAATACTTCAGAGCAAAATTCCCCCACCTAAGTCTCTCCAGCTATTTCAGAACTATAACTCCCAGCATGCCCCAAGATACCTCAGTGCATAACCCCCCAACCTGAGGATCTCCAGCTATGTCAGAACTACAACTCCCAGCATGCCCTGAGAGGCTTTGGCAGCAGCTGGAGAGTGGCAGGTTGGGAGGCAGTGTCCATAGTGGCCTCCATGTCCTGGTGATGATATCGCGCCTGCTTTGGATCGGGTCCCCCGCCAGACACATGGTGATCCGCACTCGTCTTAATCTCCACATCCTACTACATTTCCTCACCCGCTGATCCCGGCTGGCGCCTCCATTACATGCTGATTCAGGGATTATACGGGTGACACTGCAGGGATTAGGATGGTCAGACGGGTGTACAGGCCTTGTCCTAGAGCTCCTGGGTACAGCATCCAGCACTGCACAACTGATACAATGTAACAGGAGACCAGCTGTGAGCATAGCCTCCAGGAACAATGCTGAGCTGATGTATCTAAGCCGATCATGTGTGATACTGTCTGCTGAGCGGCTGTATCTAAACCTGTCATGTGTGATACTGACTGCTGAGCTGCTGTATCTAAGCCAGTCGTGTGATAGTGACTGCTGAGCTGCTGTATCTAATCTTATCTTGTGTGATACTGACTGCTGAGCTGCTGTATCTAAGCCTGTCATGTGTGATACTGACTACTAAGCTGCTGTATCTAAGGGTGCGTTTACACTGAAAGATTTATCTGACAGATTTTGGAGGCCAAAACCAGGAATGGATTTAAAAAGAGGATAGATCCCAGTCTTTCCTTTATGACCTGATCTCTGTTTCTAGTCTGTTCCTGGTTTTGGCTTTAAAGATCTGTCAGATAAATCTGTCTGTGTAAACGCACCATTAGCCAGTCCTTTGATAGTGACTGCTGAGGTGGTGTATCTAAGCCTGTCATGTGTGATACTGACTGCTGAGCTGCTGTATCTAAGCCTGTCATGTGTGATACTGACTACTAAGCTGCTGTATCTAAGCCAGTCGTTTGATAGTGACTGCTGAGCAGCTGTATCTAAGCCTATCATGTGTGATACTATCTGCCAAGCTGCTGTTCCTCAGTTTCTGCTCTAATCTGTATATATATACAGTGCACAGTACCACTTCTCCTGTCCTGTGTGCTGGGTGTAATCCTCAGTATATATATACAGTGCACAGTACCACTTCTCCTGTCCTGTATGCTGGGTGGAATCCTCAGTATATATATACAGTGCACAGTACCACTTCTCCGGTCCTGTATGCTGGGTGTAATCCTCAGTATATATATACAGTGCACAGTACCACTTCTCCTGTCCTGTGTGCTGGGTGTAATCCTCAGTATATATATACAGTGCACAGTACCACTTCTCCTGTCCTGTGTGCTGGGTGTAATCCTCAGTATATATATACAGTGCACAGTACCACTTCTCCTGTCCTGTATGCTGGGTGTAATCCTCAGTGTGTATATATATATATATATATATATATATATATACAGTGCACAGTACCACTTCTCCTGTCCTGTATGCTGGGTGTAATCCTCAGTATATATATACAGTGCACAGTACCACTTCTCCTGTCCTGTATGCTGGGTGTAATCCTCAGTATATATATACAGTGCACAATACCACTTCTCCTGTCCTGTATGTTGGGTGTTATCCTCAGTATATATATACAGTGCACAGTACCACTTCTCCTGTCCTGTATGCTGGGTGTAATCCTCAGTATATATATACAGTGCACAATACCACTTCTCCTGTCCTGTATGCCGGGTGTAATCCTCAGTATATATATATACACAGTGCACAGTACCACTTCTCCTGTCCTGTATGCTGGGTGTAATCCTCAGTATATATATACAGTGCACAGTACCACTTCTCCTGTCCTGTATGCTGGGTGTAATCCTCAGTATATATATACAGTGCACAGTACCACTTCTCCGGTCCTGTATGCTGGGTGTAATCCTCAGTATATATATATATATATATATATATACAGTGCACAGTACCACTTCTCCTGTCCTGTATGCTGGGTGTAATCCTCAGTGTATATATATATATATATATATATATATATATATATATATATATATATATATATATACAGTTCACAGTACCACTTCTCATGTCCTGTATGCTGGGTGTAATCCTCAGTATATATATATATACAGTGCACAGTACCACTTCTCATGTCCTGTATGCTGGGTGTAATCCTCAGTATATATATATATACAGTGCACAGTACCACTTCTCCTGTCCTGTATGCTGGGTGTAATCCTCAGTGTGTATATATATATATATATATATATATATATATATATATATATATACAGTGCACAGTACCACTTCTCATGTCCTGTATGCTGGGTGTAATCCTCAGTATATATATATATACAGTGCACAGTACCACTTCTCCTGTCCTGTATGCTGGGTGTAATCCTCAGTGTATATATATATATATATATATATATATATATATATATATATATATACAGTGCACAGTACCACTTCTCATGTCCTGTATACTGGGTGTAATCCTCAGTGTATATATATATATACAGTGCACAGTACCACTTCTCATGTCCTGTATGCTGGGTGTAATCCTCAGTATATATATATATACAGTGCACAGTACCACTTCTCATGTCCTGTATGCTGGGTGTAATCCTCAGTATATATATATATATACAGTGCACAGTACCACTTCTCCTGTCCTGTATGCTGGGTGTAATCCTCAGTATATATATATATATATATATATATATATATATATATATATATATATACAGTGCACAGTACCACTTCTCCTGTCCTGTATGCTGGGTGTAATCCTCAGTGTATATATATATATATATATATATATATATATATATATATATATATATACACACACTGTGCACAGTACCACTTCTCCTGTCCTGTATGCTGGGTGTAATCCTCAGTATATATATATATATATATACAGTGCACAGTACCACTTCTCCTGTCCTGTATGCTGGGTGTAATCCTCAGTATATATATATATATATATATATATATATATATATATATATATATACGGTGCACAGTACCACTTCTCCTGTCCTGTATGCTGGATATAATCATCAGTATATATATACAGTAGGTAAGGACAATGTCAGGAGGAGTTGTACTGTGCAGCATGTATATAGTAGTGGAGTAGTCGGCTCTGCGCCGCTGGATATTGTCTTGGTCCCGCTGCTCTCCCCAGGAGACGTTCAGTAATTGTCCCGGAAGCTGCAGAGACTGTGGCGGTGGCCGCTCCGCTTCGTGCAGTCGCTCTGGCAGTGTGAGGGGATTAGTGTTGCGCTGCGCAGAGACTCCTAAACCTTCTACTGACTCTTTTACCCATATTAATCCTTCTCCTCTAATCCCTAAGCAAGAGCAGGCAAGGTGACTCGTAGCCAGGGAGGGATGAGCAGTGCGAGGGTTAATGCTGGGTGAGGGCCAGACGGAATTACACATTTACTATACTGGTACTGAGCCTGTTATCCGTCATTATATGCTCCACTGACTATAACACCAGGAATGTGATTATTATTATACAGTAGTCAATGCAGTACAGCCTGTCCATCACTAGAGATCAGCGGTGACATCACTGAGAATACAGCCTATCCATCACTAGAGATCAGCGGTGACATCACTGAGAATACAGCCTATCCATCACCAGAGATCAGCGGTGACATCACTGAGAATACAGCCTGTCCATCACTAGAGATCAGCGGTGACATCACTGAGAATACAGCCTATCCATCACTAGAGATCAGCGGTGACATCACTGAGAATACAGCCTATCCATCACCAGAGATCAGCGGTGACATCACTGAGAATACAGCCTATCCATCACTAGAGATCAGAGGTGACATCACTGAGAATACAGCCTATCCATCACTAGAGATCAGCGGTGACATCACTGAGAATACAGCCTGTCCATCACCAGAGATCAGCGGTGACATCACTGAGACTACAGCCTATCCATCACTAGAGATCAGCGGTGACATCACTGAGAATACAGCCTATCCATCACTAGAGATCAGTGGTGACATCACTGAGAATACAGCCTATCCATCACTAGAGATCAGTGGTGACATCACTGAGAATACAGCCTATCCATCACTAGAGATCAGCGGTGACATCACTGAGAATACAGCCTATCCATCACTAGAGATCAGCGGTGACATCACTGAGAATACAGCCTATCCATCACTAGAGATCAGCGGTGACATCACTGAGAATACAGCCTATCCATCACTAGAGATCAGCGGTGACATCACTGAGAATACAGCCTATCCATCACTAGAGATCAGCGGTGACATCACTGAGAATACAGCCTATCCATCACTAGAGGTCAGCAGTGACATCACTGAGGCTATGATGTCATGCTGGATGTGCATTAGTGTAACACTACCAGACATCCATCTCTATGTACTGTAGATCCTGGTGCAGTTGGGTGATGTGACCCAGGAACCCTGAGTGTTATGGTCACCTGTTGGCACTGATCCCTCACTGGTATGGGACTGGTATATGAGTGATGTCCTTTTGATGACCGCACCAGGTTTGAGGGACTGGGAGGACCCGGCCGGGCGGTATGAGGGGGGAGCACATTCTCCCAGGAGCCATTCTTCTTATGGCGGCCGCTGATCAGACATGACAGGTCGGGGAAGGGTCTCTGCCAATAACCATGGTTGGCGGCTCTTTTTTGATGTGATGTGAGATGGTGGAGAGATGCTGTGCGTCCGGTTCCACTTTACTGCAGCTGAGGGTCTGTTGCTTTGTATCACCCATAGTAATAAGTGACTCTTCCTGGGCCCCTTACGGCTGATGTGTCGGCTCTGTGAATAACATGATGGGATCACTCATCACTCATCACTTCCTCCGCTCCTCCATCTCTCACTATTCTGGTTACTGTCTCCTGGTCTGGAGTATACGTTCTCTCTCTGTTCCAGGTCATTGTGTGTGTTCTAGAGTGCTGTCTATATGCTCTTCTGCAGTCCTCTTGTACCTTCTAGGATGTTGGTTGTTTCTTTCTCCTCTAGATCTCGTGCGTGTTCTAGATTGCTGTGCATACTCTGCCCCCCAGTTCATTGTGTGTGTTCTGGAGCGCTGAAGTCCTATCTACTAGGCCTTGTGTAGACTCTAGACCTCTGCGTCTTAGACTTCTGTATATCTCCCTTCCATGAGTTCATCTGTAGGTTCTACAGTGCGGACTATTACACGCGTCTTTAGAGCTTCTAGAATGCATCACATGCTGGCTTCTAGGCCATTGTGTATGTTCTAGAATGTTGGATTCTGCTGCCTTTTCTGTTCTGGAAAGCTATCTGTGTACTGTCCTCTTGTATTTGTTCTAGACTGCTTAAGATTGTGCTCTCCTCCAGGTCCATGTGTGTTCTACAATGCTATACGTCTGCACTCCTTGAGGTTACGTTTGTGTTCTAGACTGCTGGACATTGTGTTCTTGATCTGTTCTTACATATGTTCTCTAATGCTGTATGTCCGCTCTCCTCCAGGTGTTATATATGGTCTAGGCTGCTGGATATTGTGTTCTCGATCAGGTCTTGCTTATGTTCTATAATGCTGTATGCCGACTCTCCGCCAGTGCTGGATAATATTCCTGTGTGTTCCTAGAATGCTGTACCTATGCCTTCTTCCAGGTCTCCTGTATGTTCTAGAATGCCATATCTGTACTGTCCTCCAGTTCTTGTATGGTCTAGACTGCAGTCAGTTCTTCTGTTCTGCCCATTGTTGTGTCTTCTCTTCTGCCAATTGTTGTGTCTTCTCTTCTGCCAATTGTTGTTCTCCGTTTCGGACACTCTGGATTCTGCCCGATTCCTCCGTATCTTCTGTTCTCTGTTGCTATAATTCAGTCTAGATGTCAAGAGCCTCCAAAGAAGTAACCTGCAGTAATACATTGCTAATGTGTCTATTGTCAGACCATTAAAGGGGTTCTCCGGAGAGAAAAAATAGTTCTTAAATCCACCGGTAGCTGAAAGTTATAGAGATTTGTACATGACTTCTATTAAAGAATCTCCAGTCTTCCAGTACTTATCAGTTTCTGTATGCCCTGCAAGAAGTGGTGTATTCTCTCCAGTCTGACACAGTGCTCTCTGCTGCCACCTCTGTCCATGTCAGGAACTGTCCAGAGCAGCAGCAAATCCCCATAGAAAACCTCTCCTGCTCTGGACAGTTCCTGACATGGACAGAGGTGGCAGCAGAGATCACTGTGTCAGACTGGAGAGAATACACCACTTCCTGCAGGACATACAGCAGCTGATAAGTAGTGGAAGACTTTCTGACACCAGTGGAGAGTCTGGTATGCAGGGAGATGTTGGCGGCCGTTCCTGCGGATGATGATGGATAGGTGTAAGCGTCATGCTCCGCTCTTTATGATGACATCACATTAGGTGCTATACACTGTAATTACAATGTAGCACACTAGATCATGGCCGGCAGACACTGAAGCAGCAGGAGCTTTGGATGTTATTAGAGCAGGATTCTGCTATCAGTGGTGAGTGTGGTGTCTGGCAGCACTATGTGTTATGAGTTACAGGGGTCCAGTAGCATTATGTGTTATGGGTTACAGGGGTCCGGCAGCACTATGGGTTGTGGGTTACAGGGGTCCGGCAGTACTATGTGTTATGAGTTACAGGGGTCTGGTAGCACTGTGTTATGAGTTACAGGGGTCCAGTAGCATTATGTGTTATGGGTTACAGGGGTCCGACAGTACTATGTGTTATGGGTTACAGGGGTCCGGCAGCACTATGTGTTATGGGTTACAGGGGTCCGGCAGCACTATGTGTTATGGGTTACAGGGGTCCGGCAGTACTATGTGTTATGAGTTACAGGGGTCCGGCAGTACTATGTGTTATGGGTTACAGGGGTCCGACAGTACTATGTGTTATGAGTTACAGGGGTCCGGCAGCATTATGTGTTGTGGGTTACAGGGGTCCGGCAGTACTATGTGTTATGGGTTACAGGGGTCCGGCAGTACTATGTGTTATGAGTTACAGGGGTCCGACAGTACTATGTGTTATGGGTTACAGGGGTCCGGCAGTACAATGTGTTATGAGTTACAGGGGTCCGGCAGCATTATGTGTTGTGGGTTACAGGGGTCCGGCAGTACAATGTGTTATGGGTTACAGGGGTCCTTGGTGAATCATTATTCATTGAGTCTTGGATCAGTCACTCAGTTGGTGTGTTTTCCCTTCTAGCTTGGCTTTACACCCCGAGAGGCTGCTGGTGGCTACTGGGCAAGTTGGGAAGGAGCCGTATATCTGTGTGTGGGACTCCTACTCGGTGCAGACTGTCTCCATACTGAAGGATGTTCACACTCACGGGGTTGCGTGCTTGGCATTTGATGTGGACGGACAGGTGGGTAAATGTCTGCCGTACAATGTGCTGCCTCCCCTGCCATGTTACACTCTATAAGATATGGTAGAGAATGTGGGAGGAGTTACAGCACCTAGGTGCAGGTCATTATGGGGAAGGTATAGAGCATTATGGAGCAGGTACAGGTCATTATGGGGTAGGTATAGGTCATTATGGGGCAGGTATAGCTTATTATGGGGCAGGTATAGGTCATTATGGGGCAGGTATAGCTTATTATGGGGCAGGTATAGGTCATTATGGGGCAGGTACAGGTCATTATGGGGCAGGTACAGGTCATTATGGGGCAGGTACAGGTCATTATGGGGCAGGTACAGGTCATTATGGGGCAGGTATAGATCATTATGGGGCAGGTATAGGTCATTATGGGGCAGGTATAGATCATTATGGGGCAGGTATAGGTCATTATGGGGCAGGTACAGGTCATTATGGGGCAGGTATAGATCATTATGGGGCAGGTGCAGGTCATTATGGGGCAGGTATAGATCATTATGGGGCAGGTACAGGTCATTATGGGGCAGGTATAGGTCATTATGGGGCAGGTACAGGTCATTATGGGGCAGGTATAGATCGTTATGGGGCAGGTACAGGTCATTATGGGGCAGGTGCAGGTCATTATGGGGCAGGTACAGGTCATTATGGGGCAGGTATAGGTCATTATGGGGCAGGTATAGGTCATTATGGGGCAGGTACAGGTCATTATGGGGCAGGTATAGGTCATTATGGGGCAGGTATAGGTCATTATGGGGCAGGTACAGGTCATTATGGGGCAGGTATAGGTCATTATGGGGCAGGTACAGGTCATTATTGGGCAGGTATAGCTTATTATGTTGCAGCTATAGGTCATTATGTTGCAACCCTTACACTACAGGTGGAGCTCCTCACGGTACAGGTGGAGTTTCTCACGGTACAGGTGGAGCTCCTCACTGTACAGGTGGAGTTTCTCACAGTACAGGTGGAGTTTCTCACAGTACAGGTGGAGCTCCTCACGGTACTGGTGGAGCTGCTCATAGTACAGGTGGAGTTTCTCACAGTACAGGTGGAGTTTCTCACAGTACAGGTGGAGCTCCTCACGGTACAGGTGGAGCTCCTCACGGTACAGGTGGAGTTTCTCACGGTACAGGTGGAGTTTCTCACGGTACAGGTGGAGTTTCTCACGGTACAGGTCGAGCTCCTCACGGTACAGGTGGAGCTCCTCATAGTACAGGTGGAGTTTCTCACAGTACAGGTGGAGTTTCTCACAGTACAGGTGGAGTTTCTCACAGTACAGGTGGAGCTCCTCACAGTACAGGTGGAGTTTCTCACAGTACAGGTGGAGCTCCTCACGGTACAGGTGGAGCTCCTCACGGTACAGGTGGAGTTTCTCACAGTACAGGTGGAGTTTCTCACAGTACAGGTGGAGTTTCTCACGGTACAGGTGGAGCTCCTCACGGTACAGGTGGAGCTCCTCACGGTACAGGTGGAGCTGCTCATGGTACAGGTGGAGCTGCTCACAGTACAGGTGGAGCTGCTCACGGTACAGGTGGAGCTCCTCACATTAAGGGGTGAGCTCCTTACAGTACTGGTGGAGCTGCTAACAGTACAGGTGGAGCTCCTCACGGTACAGGTGGAGCTCCTCACAGTACAGGTGGAGCTCCTCACAGTACAGGTGGAGTTTCTCACAGTACAGGTGGAGCTCCTCACGGTACAGGTGGAGTTTCTCACAGTACAGGTGGAGTTTCTCACAGTACAGGTGGAGCTGCTCACGGTACAGGTGGAGCTCCTCACATTAAGGGGTGAGCTCCTTACAGTACTGGTGGAGCTGCTCACAGTACAGGTGGAGCTCCTCACGGTACAGGTGGAGCTCCTCACAGTACAGGTGGAGCTCCTCACAGTACAGGTGGAGCTGCTCACAGTACAGGTGGAGCTCCTCACGGTACAGGTGGAGCTCCTCACATTAAGGCATGAGCTCCTTACAGTACAGGTGGAGCTCCTCACAGTATAGGTGGAGCTGCTCACAGTACAGGTGGAGCTTGTTATACTACATGGGTGGAATCTCATGGTGCAGGAATGTAACTATACGTTCTTCTCTCTTCCCATCATGCTCTTCTCTTCTGCGTGCAGCGTCTGGTGTCTGTCGGCCTCGACTCCAAGAACACGATCTGTGTATGGGACTGGCGGAAAGGGAAGATGCTGTCCATGGCCCCGGGGCACTCTGACAGGGTGAGGAACCGGAGCCCTTTATTCTATTAGAGGGGTTTCCCAAGGAGGGGTGCAGGGGTTACTACTGACTGGAGACCACCTGTCTGACTCCCCTTCCCCCCCCCCCGGTACATTATACTGTGTTCTGTTATACATCAGATAATTATATCCAATTTCTTTCAGATCTTTGACATCTCGTGGGATCTCTACCAACCCAACAAGCTGGTCAGCTGCGGAGTGAAGCACATAAAGGTCCGGACTCTCTTACTCATCCCCGATTTCTTTGCTTATCCTTTCTGTTGCCGTATATATATGTGTATATTTATACATCTCCATCACCATCTGCTGTACAATACACTGCCCCCCCATACTGTACAGACTTGTCCTATATACTGTACAATACACTGCCCTCCATACTATACAGACCTGTCCTATATACAGTACAATACACTGCCCTCCATACTGTATAGACTTGTCCTATATACTGTACAATACACTACCCTCCATACTGCACAGACTTGTCCTATATACTGTACAATACACTACCCTCCATACTGTACAGACTTGTCCTATATACAGTACAATACACTGCCCCCCCATACTGTACAGACTTGTCCTATATACAGTACAATACACTGCCCTCCATACTGCACAGACCTGTCCTATATACTGTACAATACACTGCCCTCCATACTGCACAGACTTGTCCTATATACTGTACAATACACTGCCCTCCCCATACTGCACAGACCTGTCCTATATACTGTACAATACACTGCTCTCCATACTGCACAGACTTGTCCTATATACTGTACAATACACTGCCCCTCCATACTGTACAGACTTGTCCTATATACTGTACAATACACTGCCCCCCCATACTGTACAGACTTGTCCTATATACTGTACAATACACTGCCCCCCATACTGTACAGACTTGTCCTATATACTGTACAATACACTGCCCTCCATACTGCACAGACTTGTCCTATATACTGTACAATACACTGCCCCCATACTGTACAGACCTGTCCTATATACTGTACAATACACTGCCCTCCATACTGCACAGACTTGTTCTATATACTGTACAATACACTGCCCTCCATACTGCACAGACTTGTTCTATATACTGTACAATACACTGCCCTCCATACTGCACAGACTTGTTCTATATACTGTACAATACACTGCCCTCCATACTGTACAGACTTGTCCTATATACTGTACAATACACTGCCCCCCCCCATACTGTACAGACTTGTCCTATATACTGTACAATACACTGCCCTCCATACTGTACAGACTTGTTCTATATACTGTACAATACACTGCCCCCCCATACCGTACAGACTTGTTCTATATACTGTACAATACACTGCCCTCCATACTGCACAGACTTGTCCTATATACTGTACAATACACTGCCCTCCATACTGTACAGACTTGTCCTATATACTGTACAATACACTGCCCTCCATACTGTACAGACGTGTTCTATATACTGTACAATACACTGCCCTCCATACTGTACAGACTTGTCCTATATACTGTACAATACACTGCCCTCCATACTGCACAGACTTGTCCTATATACTGTACAATACACTGCCCTCCATACTATACAGACCTGTCCTATATACTGTACAATACACAGCCCTCCATACTGTACAGACTTGTCCTATATACTGTACAATACACTGCCCCCCATACTGCACAGACTTGTCCTATATACTGTACAATACACTGCCCTCCATACTGTACAGACTTGTCCTATATACTGTACAATACACTGCCCCCCCATACTGTACAGACTTGTTCTATATACTGTACAATACACTGCCCTCCATACTGTACAGACTTGTCCTATATACTGTACAATACACTGCCCCCATACTGTACAGACCTGTCCTATATACTGTACAATACACTGCCCTCCATACTGCACAGACTTGTCCTATATACAGTACAATACACTGCCCCCCATACTGCACAGACCTGTCCTATATACAGTACAATACACTGCCCTCCATACTGCACAGACTTGTCCTATATACAGTACAATACACTGCCCTCCATACTGCACAGACTTGTTCTATATACTGTACAATACACTGCCCTCCCATACTGTACAGACTTGTCCTATATACTGTACAATACACTGCCCTCCATACTGTACAGACTTGTCCTATATACTGTACAATACACTGCCCTCCATACTGTACAGACTTGTCCTATATACTGTACAATACACTGCCCCCCCCCATACTGTACAGACTTGTCCTATATACAGTACAATACACTGCCCTCCATACTGTATAGACTTGTCCTATATACTGTACAATACACTACCCTCCATACTGCACAGACTTGTCCTATATACTGTACAATACACTACCCTCCATACTGTACAGACTTGTCCTATATACAGTACAATACACTGCCCCCCCATACTGTACAGACTTGTCCTATATACAGTACAATACACTGCCCTCCATACTGTATAGACTTGTCCTATATACTGTACAATACACTACCCTCCATACTGCACAGACTTGTCCTATATACTGTACAATACACTGCCCTCCCCATACTGCACAGACCTGTCCTATATACTGTACAATACACTGCTCTCCATACTGCACAGACTTGTCCTATATACTGTACAATACACTGCCCCTCCATACTGTACAGACTTGTCCTATATACTGTACAATACACTGCCCTCCATACTGTACAGACTTGTCCTATATACTGTACAATACACTGCCCCCCATACTGTACAGACTTGTCCTATATACTGTACAATACACTGCCCTCCATACTGCACAGACTTGTCCTATATACTGTACAATACACTGCCCCCATACTGTACAGACCTGTCCTATATACTGTACAATACACTGCCCTCCATACTGCACAGACTTGTTCTATATACTGTACAATACACTGCCCTCCATACTGCACAGACTTGTTCTATATACTGTACAATACACTGCCCTCCATACTGCACAGACTTGTTCTATATACTGTACAATACACTGCCCTCCATACTGTACAGACTTGCCCTATATACTGTACAATACACTGCCCTCCATACTGTACAGACTTGTCCTATATACTGTACAATACACTGCCCCCCCCCATACTGTACAGACTTGTCCTATATACTGTACAATACACTGCCCTCCATACTGTACAGACTTGTTCTATATACTGTACAATACACTGCCCCCCCATACCGTACAGACTTGTTCTATATACTGTACAATACACTGCCCTCCATACTGTACAGACTTGTCCTATATACTGTACAATACACTGCCCCCCCATACCGTACAGACTTGTTCTATATACTGTACAATACACTGCCCTCCATACTGTACAGACTTGTCCTATATACTGTACAATACACTGCCCCCATACTGTACAGACCTGTCCTATATACTGTACAATACACTGCCCTCCATACTGCACAGACTTGTCCTATATACAGTACAATACACTGCCCCCCATACTGCACAGACCTGTCCTATATACAGTACAATACACTGCCCTCCATACTGCACAGACTTGTCCTATATACAGTACAATACACTGCCCTCCATACTGCACAGACTTGTTCTATATACTGTACAATACACTGCCCTCCCATACTGTACAGACTTGTCCTATATACTGTACAATACACTGCCCTCCATACTGTACAGACTTGTCCTATATACTGTACAATACACTGCCCTCCATACTGTACAGACTTGTCCTATATACTGTACAATACACTGCCCCCCCCCATACTGTACAGACTTGTCCTATATACAGTACAATACACTGCCCTCCATACTGTATAGACTTGTCCTATATACTGTACAATACACTACCCTCCATACTGCACAGACTTGTCCTATATACTGTACAATACACTACCCTCCATACTGTACAGACTTGTCCTATATACAGTACAATACACTGCCCCCCCATACTGTACAGACTTGTCCTATATACAGTACAATACACTGCCCTCCATACTGTATAGACTTGTCCTATATACTGTACAATACACTACCCTCCATACTGCACAGACTTGTCCTATATACTGTACAATACACTGCCCTCCCCATACTGCACAGACCTGTCCTATATACTGTACAATACACTGCTCTCCATACTGCACAGACTTGTCCTATATACTGTACAATACACTGCCCTCCATACTGCACAGACTTGTTCTATATACTGTACAATACACTGCCTTCCCATACTGTACAGACTTGTCCTATATACTGTACAATACACTGCCCTCCATACTGTACAGACTTGCCCTATATACTGTACAATACACTGCCCTCCATACTGTACAGACTTGTCCTATATACTGTACAATACACTGCCCTCCATACTGTACAGACTTGTTCTATATACTGTACAATACACTGCCCTCCATACTGTACAGACTTGTCCTATATACTGTACAATACACTGCCCCCCCCATACTGCACAGACTTGTTCTATATACTGTACAATACACTGCCCTCCCATACTGTACAGACTTGTCCTATATACTGTACAATACACTGCCCTCCATACTGTACAGACTTGTCCTATATACTGTACAATACACTGCCCTCCATACTGTACAGACTTGTCCTATATACTGTACAATACACTGCCCCCCCCCATACTGTACAGACTTGTCCTATATACTGTACAATACACTGCCCTCCATACTGTACAGACTTGCCCTATATACTGTACAATACACTGCCCTCCATACTGTACAGACTTGTCCTATATACTGTACAATACACTGCCCTCCATACTATACAGACCTGTCCTATATACTGTACAATACACAGCCCTCCATACTGTACAGACTTGTTCTATATACTGTACAATACACTGCCCTCCATACTGCACAGACTTGTTCTATATACTGTACAATACACTGCCCTCCCATACTGTACAGACTTGTCCTATATACTGTACAATACACTGCCCTCCATACTGTACAGACTTGTCCTATATACTGTACAATACACTGCCCTCCATACTGTACAGACTTGTCCTATATACTGTACAATACACTGCCCCCCCCCATACTGTACAGACTTGTCCTATATACTGTACAATACACTGCCCTCCATACTGCACAGACTTGTCCTATATACTGTACAATACACTGCCCCCCATACTGCACAGACCTGTCCTATATACTGTACAATACACTGCCCCCCCCATACTGCACAGACTTGCCCTATATACTGTACAATACACTGCCCTCCATACTGTACAGACTTGTCCTATATACTGTACAATACACTGCCCTCCATACTATACAGACCTGTCCTATATACTGTACAATACACTGCCCTCCATACTGTACAGACTTGTTCTATATACTGTACAATACACTGCCCCCCATACTGTACAGACTTGTTCTATATACTGTACAATACACTGCCCTCCATACTGTATAGACTTGTTCTATATACTGTACAATACACTGCCCCCATACTGTACAGACTTGTCCTATATACAGTACAATACACTGCCCCCCATACTGTACAGACTTGTCCTATATACTGTACAATACACTGCCCTCCATACTGTACAGACTTGTTCTATATACTGTACAATACACTGCCCTCCTCCATACTGTACAGACTTGTCCTATATACTGTACAATACACTGCCCCCCCCATACTGTACAGACTTGTCCTATATACTGTACAATACACTGCCCCCCATACTGTACAGACTTGTCCTATATAATGTACAATACACTGCCCCCCCTCCATACTGTACAGACCTGTTCTATATACTGTACAATACACTGCCCTCCATACTGTACAGACTTGTCCTATATACTGTACAATACACTGCCCCCCCATACTGCACAGACCTGTCCTATATACTGTACAATACACTGCCCCCCATACTGTACAGACTTGTCCTATATACTGTACAATACACTGCCCTCCATACTGTACAGACCTGTCCTATATACTGTACAATACACTGCCCCCCATACTGTACAGACTTGTCCTATATACTGTATAATACACTGCCCTCCATACTGTACAGACTTGTTCTATATACTGTACAATACACTACCCCCCATACTGCACAGACGTGTCCTATATACTGTACAATACACTGCCCTCCATACTATACAGACCTGTCCTATATACTGTACAATACACTGCCCTCCATACTGTACAGACTTGTCCTATATACTGTACAATACACTGCCCTCCATACTGCACAGACTTGTCCTATATACTGTACTATACACTGCCCCCCATACTGTACAGACCTGTTCTATATACAGTACAATACACTGCCCCCCCCCATACTATACAGACTTGTCCTATATACTGTACAATACACTGCCCTCCATACTGTACAGACGTGTTCTATATACTGTACAATACACTGCCCTCCATACTGTACAGACTTGTCCTATATACTGTACAATACACTGCCCCTCCATACTGTACAGACCTGTCCTATATACTGTACAATACACTGCCCTCCATACTGTATAGACTTGTCCTATATACTGTACAATACACTGCGCCCCCATACTGTACAGACTTGTCCTATATACTGTACAGTACACTGCCCTCCATACTGTACAGACTTGTTCTATATACAGTACAATACACTGCCCTCCATACTGCACAGACCTGTCCTATATACTGTACAATACACTGCCCTCCATACTGTCCAGACTTGTCCTGTATACTGTACAATACACTGCCCCCCCATACTGCACAGACTTGTCCTATATACTGTACAATACACTGCCCTCCATACTGTACAGACCTGTCCTATATACTGTACAATACACTGCCCTCCATACTGCACAGACTTGTCCTATATACTGTACAATACACTACCCTCCATACTGCACAGACTTGTCCTATATACTGTACAATACACTACCCTCCATACTGCACAGACTTGTCCTATATACTGTACAATACACTGCCCTCCATACTGTACAGACTTGTCCTATATACTGTACAATACACTGCCCTCCATACTGTATAATACACTACCCTCCATACTGCACAGACTTGTCCTATATACTGTACAATACACTGCCCTCCATACTGTACAGACTTGTCCTATATACTGTACAATACACTGCCCTCCATACTGTACAGACCTGTCCTATATACTGTACAATACACTGCCCTCCATACTGTACAGACTTGTCCTATATACTGTACAATACACTGCCCTCCATACTGCACAGACTTGTCCTATATACTGTACAATACACTGCCCCCCATACTGTACAGACTTGTCCTATATACTGTACAATACACTGCCCCCCATACTGTACAGACTTGTCCTATATACTGTACAATACACTGCCCCCCCATACTGTACAGACTTGTCCTATATACTGTACAATACACTGCTCTCCATACTGTACAGACTTGTCCTATATACTGTACAATACACTGCCCTCCATACTGTATAGACTTGTCCTATATACTGTACAATACACTGCCCTCCATACTGTACAGACTGGTTCTATATACTGTACAATACACTGCCCTCCATACTGTACAGACTAGTCCTATATACTGTACAATACACTGCCCCCCCATACTGTACAGACTTGTCCTATATACTGTACAATACACTGCCCTCCATACTATACAGACTTGTCCTATATACTGTACAATACACTGCCCTCCATACTGTACAGACTTGTTCTATATACTGTACAATACACTGCCCCCCCATACTGTATAGACCTGTCCTATATACTGTACAATACACTGCCCCCCATACTGTACAGACCTGTCCTATATACTGTACAATACACTGCCCCCCCATACTGTACAGACTTGTTCTATATACTGTACAATACACTGCCCCCCCATACTGTATAGACCTGTCCTATATACTGTACAATACACTGCCCCCCATACTGTACAGACTTGTCCTATATACTGTACAATACACTGCCCCCCATACTGCACAGACGTGTCCTATATACTGTACAATACACTGCCCTCCATACTGTACAGACTTGTTCTATATACTGTACAATACACTGCCCTCCATACTGCACAGACTTGTTCTATATACTGTACAATACACAGCCCTCCATACTGTACAGACTTGTTCTATATACTGTACAATACACTGCCCTCCATACTGTACATACTTGTTCTATATACTGTACAATACACTGCCCTCCATACTGTACAGACTTGTCCTATATACTGTACAATACACTGCCCCCCCCCATACTGTACAGACTTGTCCTATATACTGTACAATACACTGTCCTCCATACTGCACAGACTTGTCCTATATACTGTACAATACACTGCCCCCCCCATACTGTACAGACTTGCCCTATATACTGTACAATACACTGCCCTCCATACTGCACAGACTTGTCCTATATACTGTACAATACACTGCCCCCCCCCCATACTGTACAGACTTGCCCTATATACTGTACAATACACTGCCCTCCATACTGCACAGACTTGTCCTATATACTGTACAATACACTGCCCTCCATACTGTACAGACCTGTCCTATATACTGTACAATACACTGCCCTCCATACTGTACAGACTTGTCCTATATACTGTACAATACACTGCTCTCCATACTGCACAGACCTGTTCTATATACTGTACAATACACTGCCCTCCCCATACTGCACAGACCTGTCCTATATACTGTACAATACACTGCTCTCCATACTGCACAGACTTGTTCTATATACTGTACAATACACTGCCCTCCATACTGCACAGACTAGTCCTATATACTGTACAATACACTGCCCCCCCATACTGCACAGACTAGTCCTATATACTGTACAATACACTGCCCCCCCATACTGCACAGACTTGTCCTATATACTGTACAATACACTGCCCCCCATACTGTACAGACTTGTTCTATATACTGTACAATACACTGCCCCCCATACTGTACAGACTTGTTCTATATACTGTACAATACACTGCCCTCCATACTGTACAGACTTGTTCTATATACTGTACAATACACTGCTCTCCATACTGCACAGACTTGTTCTATATACTGTACAATACACTGCCCTCCATACTGTACAGACTTGTCCTATATACTGTACAATACACTGCCCCCCCATACTGTACAGACTTGTCCTATATACTGTATAATACACTGCCCTCCCCCCATACTGTACAGACTTGTTCTATATACTGTACAATACACTGCCCCCCATACTGCACAGACTTGTCCTATATACTGTACAATACACTGCCCTCCATACTGCACAGCCTTGCCCTCCGCCATTAATAGCTATGGGACCCCATGTGATCAGCTTATCTCACATAACTCTGGTGTTCCTGTTTTCCTTATGTATTGGATCAGGAGCTGCTCTGTGCCTCATCCCTCTGTGCCTCCTGTTACCTGTCCTGACCCTCAGCCTCCTCCTCAGCCTCCTCCTCCTCAGCAGGACGCCGGCTCCACAGACAGCACCACTTTAGCAACTTTTCACTGCCCTGTTTACTCTGAATTATTTATACCATCAGATTCATTATTTATAAAAAGATAACTGTTACAATTCACACTGAGGCTGCGCCGCCCCACCGGGTCACCAGGAGCGCCCCCTATCTATTACAGAATGGCGGGACGTGCAGAGTGCGAGGACAGTATACAGCCATATCCTCTGTTACTTCCTCTATTGCTTCATTGTAGTAGAAGTCAGTGTAATGTATGTACACAGTCTCCTCCAGCAGAATAGTGAGTGCAGCTCTGGGGTATAATACAGGATCTATCTCAGGATCAGTAATGTATGTACACAGTGACCCCACCAGCAGAATAGTGAGTGCAGCTCTGGAGTATAATACAGGATGTAACTCAGGATCAGTAATGTATGTACACAGTGACCCCACCAGCTATTGAGTGCAGCTTTGGAGTACATGCAGCATGTCTGTGGAGTACATCCAGCATCCAGTCTGTGTGTTGTTCAGTACAGTCAGTACTATAGGGTAGAATAGTTGTGGATCCTGACTGATATCTGGTACTGACCCATTATAACATGTCTATATGTGGTGACCATTGGAAGTGATGTTATCAGTGGGATGATACAGTTCGGCCAGTGATGGTAGTGTCATGACACCAGTGCTAGCCCAGCATACAGGTGTGATGTTGGTACCTGTTTTGTAGAGTGGCTGACTTCCTGAAATGGTCGGTGACCTGTGGCTGTGATGGGTCCCTTGGGCTCCTGTCACAGTAGTCCTGAGTGGCAGTTGACCCACCTGGACTATTGGTACTGCCACCCACAGACAGGGGAAAAATAACCCAAGGTGTGCGGCTAGTGTGTATGGGTGCTGGTGCGGAGGAAAGGATGACCGAGTCTCAGTGAGAAAAAATACAACAGCTTTACTGTGCAGTCTCTTAATAATACAAAATAGATAGATAGATAGATAGATAGATAGATAGATAGATAGATGGCAACAAATAGATAATCTTGATACAGACTTTAGTGCTTTAACTGGGTTTGTGTTACGGAGATACTTGACAGATTGGAACACAATAGAGGTAGTTGTAGCAGTGCTTGCAGAGTTTAGAGTAGAGTAGAGCAGTGTAAAGGAGAGGAGTTTGTCAAGGGAATCCCAGCCCAATGTAGCACTTGTGCTCTGCCGGAACTTAAGAGAAATACTTGAGAGTGAGAGATACTTGTACCCGTGTTTGGTATGTCTGACCACCTTCTGCCGTACAGTGTTGAGCTTCCCGTCCTGATTGGGTGATACAAGCCCCAGCCATGGTTACCTGGGTGTCCTGATTTCACGTGCACTGCGAGATAGAATACGTAGACCTTCTGGTAGCTTTGTTCTATCTAGGCTAGTTCCTCTGTGTATCAGGATACTGCCCTGCATTTTGTAGAGTGGTTCTCGGCGTGGGCTAGGTTTATTACCTATTTTTCTCCCTTTGTGGTGTCTAGCACTGCATCGTGGATATAGTGGATAGACTGAAGAAACTAAGTGTCTCTGGTCACTTCATATACGTGTGTCTCACCACCTCCCTAACACAGTGTCTGAACTAGACTGCACTTGTCCTGGAGAAGGGTCCTGGCAGAGCCAGGCCCTGGCTTGGCTACAGCAGAGACGTCTGCTGTGTGTCCTCTTCCCACGAGAATTTGGGTAGAACTGCTGCTACACTTCCTTCCAACAAGTGACTACTTCTTACAGGGATATGTAAGAGAACCTGTGAGTGGTGGAAAAGAATGTGTGCAAAGAAAAGAAGGAGAGGAATAGGTCCGAAAGAAAGAAGTATCTCCATTGGACAATAAAAGTGCATAATACTTAAGAAACAGTATCCCTTTGTTAGCTTCAGCTGTGCAATCTATAAGAGCATATATAATAAACACTGACATCTAGTGGTGAAATTAGAGAATGCTACCTTCATCACCCCTGAACTTAGAGGAGAAACTTTTGTGATAGGTGTAAAACAGGGAACACCCGTGGTGGGTTACCACATATAGACTGTGTGAGGACTCTATAGGTGTCTGGAATAAATGTTTCCATTAGATTTTATCAGGCCGAAATCTTGTGTTATATATTCCTAGAATGAGACTTTATATCTTCTTTAGTTATTAAGCTTCATGCCCTTTAACCCCTTGGGGATGTTAGAGCCGCTGAGTATATACCGCAGGCTGAATATATTAGTGATGGCCGCACTCTCCGTTCTTCTCGCTGCTCTCTGGTAATGGCTTTCGTGTTTCACAATCCAGATTTTTCATTAAGTTTAAGAAGGTGGCACTGACTCAATAAAAGAAAGAACAAGGGCCTTATTATACTGAAGAGGGTGGAGGAGGTGACCTGCAGTAATGGAATCATCAGGAGTCCCAATACCGTGCGGATTGTCCCCGAATTATCAGAGTATAATGACATGAGACCACACACCTTATTCTACAGTAACAGCTAGTCATCTAGCAGACACCAGTCTGTATTTCATGTGTATAGAGAGGTAGTCACAGCCCGTCCCCTGTATATCCTGTGTATAGAGAGGTAGTCACAGCCCCGCCCACTGTATATCCTGTGTATAGAGAGGTAGTCACAGCCCCACCCCCTGTATGTCATGTGTATAAAGAGGTAGTCACAGCCCCACCCCCTGTATGTCATGTGTATAAAGAGGTAGTCACAGCCCCGCCACCTCTATATCTTGTCTATAGAGAGGTAGTCACAGCCCGTCCCCTGTATATCCTGTGTATAGAGAGGTAGTCACAGCCCCGCCCACTGTATATCCTGTGTATAGAGAGGTAGTCACAGCCCCACCCCCTGTATGTCATGTGTATAAAGAGGTAGTCACAGCCCCGCCACCTCTATATCTTGTCTATAGAGAGGTAGTCACAGCCCGTCCCCTGTATATCCTGTGTATAGAGAGGTAGTCACAGCCCCGCCCCCTGTATATCCTGTGTATAGAGAGGTAGTCACAGCCCCGTCCCCTGTATATCCTGTGTATAGAGAGGTAGTCACAGCCCCGCCGCCTCTATATCTTGTCTATAGAGAGGTAGTCACAGCCCGTCCCCTGTATATCCTGTGTATAGAGAGGTAGTCACAGCCCCACCCCCTGTATGTCATGTGTATAAAGAGGTAGTCACAGCCCCGCCACCTCTATATCTTGTCTATAGAGAGGTAGTCACAGCCCGTCCCCTGTATATCCTGTGTATAGAGAGGTAGTCACAGCCCCGCCCCCTGTATATCATGTGTATAGAGAGGTAGTCACAGCCCCCACCCCCTGTATATCATGTGTATAGAGAGGTAGTCACAGCCCCGCCCCCTGTATATCATGTGTATAGAGAGGTAGTCACAGCCCTGCCCCCTGTATATCATGTGTATAGAGAGGTAGTCACAGCCCCGCCCCCTGTATATCATGTGTATAGAGAGGTGGTCACAGCCCCGCCCCCTGTTTATCATGTGTATAGAGATGTAGTCACAGCCCCCGCCCCCTGTATATCATGTGTATATAGAGGTAGTCACAGCCCCACCCCTTTTATATCATGTATACAGAGAAGTAGTCACAGCCCCGCCCTCTGGATGACATCACTGATATAATGACATCTTATACTTCAGTAGCTGGTATTATGGGGGGGTCTTTAACTCTTTGTTTCCCCCACCCCATATCTCTAGTTGCCCCAGTTGCCCCATCCATCATTCTGCTATAATTGAAGAGGTTGTACAGAGTGCGGGCCCAGCTCCTCTGCGCTGTGCGCGGCCTCTCTGGCCTCTAATCCACTTAGCTCTTACTCAGTTGGATGTGGCTCTTACTTAAAGTAATTACCTGGGGGCCGACGCTTCCTATCAGGCTCTGATGAATTGTTCTCTATTCAGACCACGTGGCTCCATAGCTGTTGCAGGACTACAACCCCCATCATTCCCTGACAGCTGTAGGCTGGAGAGCCACTGGATTATTCCACTGCTGGTTAGTCTGGAGAGAGGTGACTACGATGTGTTACTCTCTGTTATCAGCCATTTCCCGTCTGTCTGATGTTCCTGAGTGAGGTTCGTGTTCCGAATATTTTGGGTTTTCTGCCTCACCTGACCAGGTTTTGTCCTTCCTCTCCTGCAGTTCTGGAGCCTGTGCGGGAATTCGCTGACACCAAAGCGCGGCGTTTTTGGGAAGACCGGTGACCTGCAGACCATATTGTGCCTGGCATGTGCGAGGGACGAGGTGACCTACTCCGGAGCGCTGAACGGAGACATATACGTGTGGAAGGGGATGAACCTCGCCCGGACAATCCAGGGGGCGCACACGGTGAGCGGCAGGGAGGCCTCTGCTCCTTGTGTGGATTTATTTATAAAGAATTATTCATCATTTTATTCCATGTTATAAGGATGTGATACAATAGAAGGAGAAAAGTTCCTATTTGGTGCAGAAACCTTTGTTTGCAGTTATAGAGGTCGGACGTTTCCTGGAGATCCTGACCAGCAGGATTGTGTCCCCCTCCCCCATACACATCTTCTCCACAGCTTCCAGGTTTCAGGGCAGTGGCTGGGTTCAGGTGTGGAGACTGGCGGCAGCTCCAGGATTACCGAGCTGCTCCTTAGTTTTTTCGGCTGGGTGTTTCCTCCTTAGTTGTCCCGGCTGTGGGTCTCCTCCTTAGTTGTCCCGGCTGTGGGTCTCCTCCTTAGTTGTCCCGGCTGGGGGTCTCCTCCTTAGTTGTCCCGGCTGGGGGTCTCCTCCTTAGTTGTCCCGGCTGTGGGTCTCCTCCTTAGTTGTCCCGGCTTTGGGTCTCCTCCTTAGTTCTCCCGGCTGGGGGTCTCCTCCTTAGTTGTCCCGGCTGTGTGTCTCCTCCTTAGTTGTCCCGGCTGGGGGTCTCCTCCTTAGTTGTTCTGGCTGGGGGTCTCCTCCTTAGTTGTCCCGGCTGTGGGTTTCCTCCTTAGTTGTCCCGGCTGGGGGTCTCCTCCTTAGTTGTCCCGGCTGTGGGTCTCCTCCTTAGTTGTCCCGGCTGGGGGTCTCCTCCTTAGTTGTCCCGGCTGTGGGTTTCCTCCTTAGTTGTCCCGGCTGTGTGTCTCCTCCTTAGTTGTCCCGGCTGTGTGTCTCCTTCTTAGTTGTCCCGGCTGTGTGTTTGCTCCTTAGTTGTCCCGGCTGTGGGTTTCCTCCTTTGTTGTCCCGGCTGTGGGTTTCCTCCTTAGTTTTCCCCGGCTGTGTGTTTCCTCCTTAGTTGTCCCGGCTGTGTTTTCTCCTTAGTTGTCCCGGCTGTGGGTTTCCTCCTTAGTTGTCCCGGCTGTGTGTCTCCTCCTTAGTTGTCACGGCTGTGGGTTTCCTCCTTAGTTGTCCCGGCTGTGTGTTTCCTCTTTAGTTGTCCCGGCTGTGGGTCTCCTCCTTAGTTGTCCTGGCTGTGTGTTTTCTCCTTAGTTTTCCCGGCTGGGGGTTTCCTTCTTAGTTTTCCCGGCTGTGTGTTTTCTCCTTAGTTGTCCCGGCTGTGTGTCTCCTCCTTAGTTGTCCCAGCTGGGGGTTTCCTCCTTAGGTGTCCCGGCTGTGGGTTTCCTCCTTAGTTGTCCCGGCTGTGTGTCTCCTCCTTAGTTTTCCCGGCTGTGTGTTTTCTCCTTAGTTGTCCCGGCTGTGTGTCTCCTCCTTAGTTGTCCCGGCTGTGTGTCTCCTCCTTAGTTGTCCCGGCTGGGGGTTTCCTCCTTAGTTGTCCTGGCTGTGGGTTTCCTCCTTAGTTGCCCTGGCTGTGGGTTTCCTCCTTAGTTGTCCTGGCTGTGGGTCTCCTCCTTAGTTGTCCCGGCTGTGTGTCTCCTCCTTAGTTGTCCCGGCTGGGGGTTTCCTCCTTAGTTGTCCCGGCTGGGGGTTTCCTCCTTAGTTGTCCTGGCTGGGGGTCTCCTCCTTAGTTGTCCCGGCTGTGTGTCTCCTCCTTAGTTGTCCCGGCTGGGGGTTTCCTCCTTAGTTGTCCCGGCTGTGGGTCTCCTCCTTAGTTGCCCTGGCTGTGGGTTTCCTCCTTAGTTGTCCTGGCTGTGGGTCTCCTCCTTAGTTGTCCCGGCTGTGTGTTTCCTCCTTAGTTGTCCCGGCTGGGGGTCTCCTCCTTAGTTGTCCCGGCTGGGGGTTTCCTCCTTAGTTGTCCCGGCTGTGTGTCTCCTCCTTAGTTGTCCCGGCTGGGGGTCTCCTCCTTAGTTGTCCCGGCTGTGTGTTTTCTCCTTAGTTGTCCCGGCTGGGGGTCTCCTCCTTAGTTGTCCCGGCTGTGGGTCTCCTCCTTAGTTGTCCCGGCTGTGTGTCTCCTCCTTAGTTGTCCCGGCTGTGTGTCTCCTCCTTAGTTGTCCCGGCTGTGTGTCTCCTCCTTAGTTGTCCTGGCTGTGGGTCTCCTCCTTAGTTGTCCCGGCTGGGGGTCTCCTCCTTAGTTGTCCCGGCTGTGTGTCTCCTCCTTAGTTGTCCCGGCTGGGGGTTTCCTCCTTAGTTGTCCCGGCTGGGGGTTTCCTCCTTAGTTGTCCCGGCTGTGTGTTTTTTCCTTAGTTGTCCCGGCTGTGTGTCTCCTCCTTAGTTGTCCCAGCTGTGGGTTTCTGGCCAACACCCATCATCACGGCTCTTACTAAGGGAAGGAGGTTGTTGTATCTGGTGATACCTGGTGATATCTGGTTGATAACATAATGTTGTATTGTGATCTCATCTGATCACCTGACCTTGTCCCATATTGGATCATACAGATGGTCACTGGTGACATAACCCGGGACTGGACATGTGCTGGTGTGGGCAGGGGGACCGTGTGTGTCCTGCAGGATTATAATCCATGACGGTGTAGTGTGTTACTAATGGTATTGTATAAGACTGTGGTCCCGGCTCTCTTCAGGTCAGTGACTTGGTCCTCCCATGTTCTGGGCTGATTCCTGACCCTTATCAGAATCACCCTTACCCCACGAGGAGAGATCTTACATAAAGCCCCAGATCGAGGAAGATTGTTGGTCATCTTGTGTTTCCTCCATCTCCTAATATTTTTGTGCCAACAGGTGTTACCTTCTCACCAAGCTGCTTTCCTATTGTCCTGTAGCCCATCCCAACCTTGTGCAGGTCTACAGTTTTGTCCGTGGTTTCATTAGAGAGCTTGTTGGTCTTGGCCATGGTAGATAGAATAGAATGATGTCTATGGAGCTGGCGGAAAGGCGCGTGACCATGCGCGCGGACAGACAGCGCTATTCCGCGGACATTATCCGCGAGAATTCCTCAGTATAAACCCACCCTATCCGGGCTCAGATCCTACCGGGGAAACCAGGAATCTCCTCCAGCAGATGTGTCTCCTCTGCTAATCCATTAACCTTTTTCTCTCCAGGCAGGGATCTTTAGCATGAACGCCTGCGAGGAGGGATTTGCCACCGGCGGACGAGACGGCTGCGTGCGACTGTGGGATTTAAACTTTAAACCTATTACTGTTATTGATCTCAGGGAAACAGACCTCGGATATAAAGGTAATGTGGTGGCAGCACACACACTTAAAGGGAGAGTGACAGCACCATACCTCTTAAAGGGATTGGGATTTGCAGCATACACTCTATCAGTGTACACTCTTAAAAGGCTAGTTAAAGGGACAGTGGTGGTAATGTATGCATTTAAAGGGACAGTGATGGCGATATATGCTCTTAAAGGCACAGTGATGGCGGTATATGCTCTTAAAGGGAATGTGATGGTTGATGACCTTTAAAAAGGATAGTAATGGCAGCCTTCATTTCTAAAGGGACTGTGACGGTGACATACATATTGGTTACCACCCATCTTTCCTAGACACTGACAGGATCAGGATTTTTGGCAATAATAATGGATTCCCTGACCCCAGACAACACATTGCAGGTATCTGAAAGCGATGGGGCTGCTGGCAGGCGGATGGGTCCTCAGTGCGGCTCTGTCCTCTATACTTCATGGCCATGGTCGCCGCAGCCCCTGATCCTCTCTCAGCCCCGTCTGTTCACCGTGATGAGGATTGAGATGTCACCGCGATTCCTGTAAACAAAGGAGAATTATCCGTCTGCGGCCGAGAATCAGATCATATCTCTCCACTGACCCAATTTTATATCACGCTACAGATGGCAGGAGCCGATAACACAGCGCCAGGGGCCTGAGCTCACACATACTCCCTGCGGCTGTGCTGCGCCCACACACTGCAGCCACTGGGGCGCTGATCACACTGCATACATTCTCCATATACCTCAGCATTCACCTAACGTCCGTCATCTGAACCTGCTGCATGACGCCAATATCCTTACCTGCACCTCTATCTCTAAGGAACTGGATATAATTGACGTTGAGGATTCTTGGAAAGCTGGGTGATCATGTAACATTGCTGCCACTTCCTGGACCTTTACGTGCTGACTAACCGTGTTATATACAGATAAAGATTATGTGGATGTTTAAGGGAAGGACTAGGTGGGATTGCTTTTCAGGATTCAGGGTAAGCTGGGTGCCCTCTTTCTTGGTTTAGTGCAAAGTTGCCATGTTATGTTCAGACGTTAGGACCAAGAATTTTACCTAGGATTCTGGGAAAGCTGGGTGGAAATCATGCTGGATCCCAGCCCAGCATACATGGGTGTTATAGTGTAGTTGTTGTGTCAGTCAGCAGGTGGCGCTGTGCTCTTCTCAGTGGTTTTTCCCCCTGTAACGCTGCCCTTCTGCCTGCAGGTTTATCGGTGCGGAGCGTGTGCTGGAGGGGCGACCACATCCTAGTGGGCACACAGGACAGCGAGATCTTCGAGATTGTGGTGCACGAGCGGAATAAACCTTTCCTGATCATGCAGGGACACTGTGAGGGCGAGCTCTGGGCCCTGGCCGTCCACCCCACCAAACCGCTGGCCATCACCGGGAGCGACGACCGATCTGTCAGGTCACTGATATCTTTATTATGGTCTCTATAGGGCAGACTTAAAGGGAAACTCCAGACTAAATGTGCAGAAATTCCCCTTAAATACGCCCCTCCATAAACAGGACTAGGGCATAAGAGTGACACGGAGTCTTCCTCCAGTGCACAGGACCTTCGCAGTACCTGGGAAAGCTGGGTGGCCACTGTATTATCAGTACAGCTCCGGTAGGGGTGGTCACTCAGCTTTCCCATACCCCTAAATGGCAGATCTGCCTCTATAACACTGATAGGGGGGCATCACATCTAGGCCAGCACGGGGACCCCCAGTATGGATATTACCGCTCCTGCAGGGGTGGTCACTCAGCTTTCCCATACTCCTGAATGGCAGATCTGCCTCTTTAACACTGATAGGGGGGCATCACATCCAGGACAGCACAGGGCCCTCCCCCCCCTCAGTATGGATATTTCCGCTCCTGCAGGGGTGGTCATTCTGCTTTCCCATACTCCTGTTTGGCAGATCTGCCTCTTTAACACTGATAGGGGGGGCATCACATCCAGGACAGCACAGGGCCCTCCCCCCCCTCAGTATGGATATTTCCGCTCCTGCAGGGGTGGCTGCAGATACAACCAGTTGACCCTCCCTCTCTTTCTCTGGGGGTCTCACTCCCAGGGGTCCCTGTGTATCTTGTACGGCTCTGCTGAGTCAGGACCGCGGACCCCCCTCCCCCAGAGGCTTTCTGTGTAATGAGTTTTGGCGCGGGCTCCGCATCATTAGGGGTTTGGCTTTGGTTCAGCAGGAGATGATGGCGGCTCAGACGCTCGTTTCCCGTAATGGTCTCCTCAGTTATCCTGTCAGTATGTTCCATTAGCCGCATAACATTAACATAAGTAATGAGTGGGGCGCAGTCTGTCCTCCGGAGCTGCAGCTCACTCCATCCCTCCAGAATGTCTTAAAGTGACACTGTTGCCCCCTTTCTGCATTGCGACTTTTCTACACAGGTGGAACGGGTACATTGTGCAGTTATCATACCCTATATTATATCGTATTATATCATACGTCACGCTGCTTGTTCCAGTAAAAAGTGATCTTTTATCATCTGCGGATTGTGCTACCTGGGCCGGGCTTCACGGACGCAGTGCCACTTAGCCCCGCCCACATCGCCAGCATAGAACAAACCCTTTCAGCTGGCCTGTTCCTGTGGGACCTATGTGCTGATGACATGGGGCGACAGGGTCACTTTAAAGGGCCGTCCCCCTATAATGTAGAGGTTATTATCATCATCACTCCTTCCCTTACAGGAGAATAACTGTGTGCCCTTCAGTCTCATAGCCAGGGGTGGCACTCTATGGCGGCATTATAGAGTCTCATAGCCAGGGGTGGCACTCTATGGCGGCATTATAGTCTCATAGCCAGGGGTGGCACTCTATGGCGGCATTATAGAGTCTCATAGCCAGGGGTGGCACTCTATGGCGGCATTATAGAGTCTCATAGCCAGGGGTGGCACTGTATGGTGGCATTATAGAGTCTCATAGCCAGGGGTGGCACTGTATGGCGGCATTATAGAGTCTCATAGCCAGGGGTAGCACTGTATGGCGGCATTATAGAGTCTCATAGCCAGGGGTGGCACTGTATGGCGGCATTATAGAGTCTCATAGCCAGGGGTGACACTATATGGTGGCATTATAGAGTCTCATAGCCAGGGGTGGCACTGTATGGCGGCATTATAGAGTCTCATAGCCAGGGGTGGCACTGTATGGCGGCATTATAGTCTCATAGCCAGGGGTGACACTATATGGCGGCATTATAGAGTCTCATAGCCAGGGGGGGCACTGTATGGCGGCATTATAGAGTCTCATAGCCAGGGGTGGCACTGTATGGCGGCATTATAGAGTCTCATAGCCAGGGGTGGCACTCTATGGCGGCATTATAGAGTCTCATAGCCAGGGGTGGCACTGTATGGCGGCATTATAGAGTCTCATAGCCAGGGGTGGCACTGTATGGCGGCATTATAGAGTCTCATAGCCAGGGGTGGCACTGTATGGTGGCATTATAGGGTCTCATAGCCAGGGGTGGCACTGTATGGCGGCATTATAGAGTCTCATAGCCAGGGGTGGCACTGTATGGCGGCATTATAGAGTCTCATAGCCAGGGGGGGCACTGTATGGCGGCATTATAGAGTCTCATAGCCAGGGGGGGCACTGTATGGCGGCATTATAGAGTCTCATAGCCAGGGGGGCACTGTATGGCGGCATTATAGAGTCTCATAGCCAGGGGTGGCACTGTATGGGGGCATTATAGAGTCTCATAGCCAGGGGTGGCACTGTATGGCGGCATTATAGAGTCTCATAGCCAGGGGTGGCACTATATGGTGGCATTATAGAGTCTCATAGCCAGGGGGGGCACTGTATGGCGGCATTATAGAGTCTCATAGCCAGGGGTGGCACTGTATGGCGGCATTATAGAGTCTCATAGCCAGGGGTAGCACTGTATGGCGGCATTAGAGAGTCTCATAGCCAGGGGGGGCACTGTATGGGGGCATTATAGAGTCTCATAGCCAGGGGTGGCACTGTATGGTAGCATTATAGAGTCTCATAGACAGGGGTGGTGGCATTATATTTCCTCTGTGTGTTGTTGGCACTATGTTGGGATATTATTTGGACCATTATTTCAGCACTGTATGGAGGTATTGTTTGGTTGCTGTATGGAGGTCTTATGTAGTTACTGTATGGTGGTATTATTTATTACTGTATGGTGGTATTATGTAGTTACTGTATGATGGTAGTATTTGGGCACTGTATGGTTGTATTGTTTGATTGCTGTATGGAGGTATTATTTGGGCACTGTATGGTGGTATTATTTGGGCACTGTATGGAGGTATTGTTTGGTTGCTGTATGGTGATATTATTTGGGCACTGTATGGTTGTATTGTTTGGTTGCTGTATGGTGATATTATTTGGGCACTGTATGGTTGTATTGTTTGGTTGCTGTATGGTGATATTATTTGGGCACGGTATGGTTGTATTGTTTGGTTGCTGTATGGTGATATTATTTGGGCACTGTATGGTGGTATTATTTGGTTGCTGTATGATGGCCATCTTTATAAATAAGGCAGTGCAGGTAAAGGTGGATGAACCAGTCACCAACCAATGCCCGCCTGCTACAGGTCTAAGTGCTTAAATGCCTGGCGTATGTATTGGGGGGGCAGTTTAGGAAACCTGGTGGTAAGCCTGCTTGAACAGATGAGTTTTGAGGGCAGATGTGAAGCTTTGTGTATTGGAGATGAGTCTGACAGTCTTGGGTAATGTATTCCATAGAATTGGTGCAGCTCGGGTGACGTCCTGGAGACGGAGGTGCGGATCAAGGTGGATGTTAGTGTTAAGTTGTTAGAGGAGCGTAAGGCATGGGTAGGGTGGTAGACATGGTATTATTTGGGCACTGTATGATGGTAGTATTTGGTTGCTGTATGGTGGTATTATGTAGTTACTGTATGATGGTAGTATTTGGGCACTGTATGATGGTAGTATTTGGGCACTGTATGATGGTAGTATTTGGGCACTGTATGACGGTAGTATTTGGGCACTGTATGATGGTAGTATTTTGTTGCTGTATAACAGTATTACTTGGACACAGGATGATGGTACTATTTGTTTACTGTATGATGGTAGTATTTGGTTGCTGTATGGTGGTATTATATAGTTGCTGTATGATGGTAGTATTTGGTTGCTGTATAGTAGTATTATGTGGTTTCTGTATGATGGTAGTATTTTAGACTTAGACACAATATGGCAGTATTATTTGGATGCTGTTTATTGGTGTTATTTAAGCACTGTATGGTGGTATTGTTTGAGCACTGTATAGGGGTATAACTTGGACATGGTATGGTGGTATTATTTGTGCACTACACGATTGTATTACATGAACACTAAATAGGTTTATTTGGGCACTATTTGGTTAAATAATTTACGTACTGTATGGCGGTATGATTTCAGCACTGTATTTAGATATTTGGGTTCTATATGTTGGTGTTATATGACCACTGTATGCTCACATTATGGCACTATTATTATATATTATTCTGTGTACAGTAGTATATAGCACAGTGATCAGCTATATGGCACTATTATTGTATATTATTCTGTATACAGTAGAATATAGCACAGTGATCAGCTATATGGCACTATTATTGTATATTATTCCGTATACAGTAGAATATAGCACAGTGATCAGCTATATGGCACTATTATATATTATTCTGTGTACAGTAGTATATAGCACAGTGATCAGCTATATGGCACTATTATTGTATATTATTCTGTATACAGTAGAATATAGCACAGTGATCAGCTATATGGCACTATTATTGTATATTCCGTATACAGTAGAATATAGCACAGTGATCAGCTATATGGCACTATTATTGTATATTATTCCGTATACAGTAGAATATAGCACAGTGATCAGCTATATGGCACTATTATTGTATATTATTCTGTATACAGTAGAATATAGCACAGTGATCAGCTATATGGCACTATTATTGTATATTATTCTGTATACAGTAGAATATAGCACAGTGATCAACTATATGGCACTATTATTGTAAATTATTCTGTGTACAGTAGTATATAGTAGTATATAGCACAATGATCAGTTATATGGCACTATTATTATATATTATTCTGTGTACAGTAGTATATAGCACAATGATCAAGTAAATGGCACTATTATATAATATTCTGTGTACAGTAGTATATAGCACAGTGATATGGCACTATTATATATTCTTATGTGTACAGTAGTATATAGACCGGTCTTGTGTCCTCTCCAGACGGCACAGTGTTCTTACATCCTCCATGGCATCTCCATACTCACCTGACCCAGACGTGTTCCCCCCATATCTCTATATGAGCGGCCTCCTCTCTGACTGTTTCCTTCTTCCTGCAGGATCTGGAGTCTGGTGGATCACGCGCTGATCGCTCGCTGTAACATGGAGGAACCGATCCGCTGTGCCGCTGTCAGCACTGATGGCATCCACCTGGCACTGGGCATGAAGGACGGCTCCTTTACTGTACTCAGAGTCAGGTGGGTCCATGTTTAGGGGGGATGCATGGGACCTGAGCTGAGGCTCCGCCTCTCTATGGTCACATGGGGCGTGCTAGTATTTGAGTTCTTGGGTCTCCTAACTCCTTCAGGGACATGACTGAAGTGGTGCACATCAAGGACCGGAAGGAGGCCATCCATGAGCTGAAGTACTCGCCGGACGGTAACTTCCTGGCCGTGGGCTCCAATGACAGCTGTGTGGACATCTATGGGGTGGTGCAGCGATACAAGAAGGTGGGCGAGTGTCTGGGGGCGACCACCTTCATCACTCACATGGACTGGTCCTCCGACAGCAAATACCTGCAGATCAACGATGGGAGCAGCAAAAGAATGTTCTACAGGATGCCGGGTCAGTGCCAGGGCCAGTGCTTACAGCGGCCCCCCATAATGCCCCCAAACTCCCATCAACATTCCATAGCTTAAAGGGGTTATCCAGGCTTAGAAAAACATTGCTACTTTCTTCCAAAAACAGCACCTCTCCTGTCCTCCGGTTGGGTGTAGGCTTTGCAGCTTGGTTCCATTGAAGGGAACGTAGCTGGATTGTAATACCACACACAACCTGAGAACAGGGGTGGTGCTGTTTGTGCAAGAAAGTAGCTGTGCTTTTTCTAACCCTTGGGAACCCCTTTAATCAGGACATGGTGGGAGTTGTGTTTGTGCAACTTTTATAACTACATATCCCAGCATGCCCTGAGAGCTGTGGGGTTACCCACAGACAGATCTCAGGAGATTCATAGAGATCCAGCTGATCCCTTATGATTACTGTGTTCTCAGGGGGCAAGGAAATCGGCAACAAGGAGGAGCTGAAGGGCGTGCAGTGGGCACGGTGGACGTGCATCACCGGGACCGAAGTGAACGGCATCGGACCCAAATACTCTGACGTCAACGAGATTAACTCTGTAGATGCCAATTATCTGGGGCAAGTGATGGTGACGGCCGACGACTACGGTGTGGTGAAGCTATTCCGGTATCCATGTCCGAGAAAAGGTGACCAGTCCAGTGTAGTTATATCATAATATGTTACTAAACTGTGATGGTATAACCTGGGCATCTGCTGTGTATAATGATATGGAGCATGTGGGTATATACTGTATATAATTAATTATATATGTACAGCTGGTATAACCTGGGTATATACTGTATATAATTATAAATGTACAGCTGGTATAACCTGGGGATCTCCTGTATATAATTATATATGTACAGCTGGTATAACTTGGGTATATACTGTATATAATTATATATGTACAGCTGGTATAACCTGGGTATATACTGTATATAATTATAAATGTACAGCTGGTATAACCTGGGGATCTCCTGTATATAATTATATATGTACAGCTGGTATAACCTGGGGATCTCCTGTATATAATTATATATGTACAGCTGGTATAACCTGGGTATATACTGTATATAATTATATATGTACAGCTGGTATAACCTGGGGATCTCCTGTATATAATTATATATGTACAGCTGGTATAACCTGGGTATATACTGTATATAATTATATATGTACAGCTGGTATAACCTGGGTATATACTGTATATAATTATATATGTACAGCTGGTATAACCTGGGGATCTCCTGTATATAATTATATATGTACAGCTGGTATAACCTGTATATACTTAGCAGTATAGAGGATGTGAGGAGAGGGGGGTCAGGGGGTATGTGCCGGTGACTTTCATATAAACCTTTGAAAACATTTTGTTTTTTAGGGGCAAAGTTTCGGAAGTACTTGGGTCACTCAGCCCATGTGACCAGTGTGCGGTGGTCACATGACTATCAGTGGATTGTTTCGGTCGGTGGTGCTGATCATTCTGTCTTTCAGTGGAAGTTTATCCCGGATCGGAAATTGAAGGACGCCCTGCACATCGCCCCACAAGGTGAGGAGAGTCCGAGGGTGGAGATGTCCCCTGTCAGACACTACAAGTCCCAGCATCTCTGCAACGCCCAGTGTCATCTCTATAACAGACTGTGATCTGGTGCCGGACTATAATCACCTGTAACATTATAACTTTCCTTCTGTCTCCTTTGGCTTCAGAGAGTCTGATTGATTCTAACAGTGATGAATCGGATTCCGAGCAGTCTGACGTCCCAGAGCTGGACTCTGAGATCGAGCAGGAGACGCAGATCACGTATCGGCGGCAGGTAAGTGACCTATCCCATCCACTGATAGACAAGGGATCTCTGACCTGGGACTCTCCAACAGTCACAGAACTGCAGCTCTGCAGCAGCTGTAGATCTACTGGTTGAATTACATTGGTGTATACTGTGCACCGGATAGTGATCCATATATTGACCTTGTAGGTGTATAGACCTGTTTGTATAGTCCTGTGTGTATAGACCTGTTTGTATAGTCCTGTGTGTATAGACCTGTGTGTATAGTCCTGTGTGTATAGTCCTGTATGTATAGTCCTGTATGTATAGACCTGTTTGTATAGTCCTGTGTGTATAGTCCTGTATGTATAGTCCTGTAAGTATACACCTGTATGTATAGTCCTGTGTGTATAGTCCTGTGTGTATAGTCCTGTATGTATAGACCTGTATGTATAGTCCTGTGTGTATAGTCCTGTATGTATAGTCCTGTATGTATAGACCTGTATGTATAGTCCTGTGTGTATAGTCCTGTATGTATAGTCCTGTGTGTATAGACCTGTTTGTATAGTCCTGTGTGTATAGACCTGTTTGTATAGTCCTGTGTGTATAGACCTGTTTGTATAGTCCTGTGTGTATAGTCCTGTATGTATAGTCCTGTATGTATAGACCTGTTTGTATAGTCCTGTGTGTATAGTCCTGTATGTATAGTCCTGTAAGTATACACCTGTATGTATAGTCCTGTGTGTATAGTCCTGTGTGTATAGTCCTGTATGTATAGTCCTGTATGTATAGACCTGTATGTATAGTCCTGTGTGTATAGTCCTGTATGTATAGTCCTGTATGTATAGACCTGTATGTATAGTCCTGTGTGTATAGTCCTGTATGTATAGTCCTGTGTGTATAGACCTGTTTGTATAGTCCTGTGTGTATAGACCTGTTTGTATAGTCCTGTGTGTATAGACCTGTTTGTATAGTCCTGTGTGTATAGACCTGTTTGTATAGTCCTGTGTGTATTGTCCTGTGTGTATAGCCCCTTGTGTATAGCCCCCTTTGTATAGACCTGTGTGTATAGCCCCCTGTGTATTGTCCTGTGTGTATAGTCCCCTGTATATTGTCCTGTGTGTATAGACCTGTGTGTGTATAGTCCTGTGTGTATAGTCCCCTGTGTATTGTCCTGTGTGTATTGTCCTGGGTGTATAGTCCTGTGTGTATAGTCCTGTGTATTGTCCTGTGTGCATAGTCCCCTGTGTATAGTCCTCTGTGTATTGTCCTGTGTGTATAGCCCTGTGTGTATAGTCCTGTGTGTATAGCCCCCTGTGTATTGTCCTGTGTGTATAGTCCTGTGTGTATAGCCCCCTGTGTATTGTCCTGTGTATATAGTCCTGTGTGTATAGCCCCCTGTGTATAGTCCCGTGTGTATAGACCTGTGTGTATAGTCCCCTGTGTATTGTCCTGTGTGTATAGACCTGTTTGTATAGTCCTGTGTGTATAGACCTGTTTGTATAGTCCTGTGTGTATAGTCCTGTGTGTATAGTCCTGTGTGTATAGTCCTGTATGTATAGTCCTGTGTGTATAGTCCTGTGTGTATTGTCCTGTGTGTACAGACCTGTGTGTATAGTCCTGTGTGTATAGCCCCCTGTGTATTGTCCTGTGTGTAAAGCCCCCTGTGTATAGACCTGTGTGTATAGTCCTGTGTGTATTGTCCTGTGTGTATTGTCCTGTGTGTATTGTCCTGTGTGTATAGACCTGTGTGTATAGACCTGTGTGTATAGTCCCCTGTGTATTGTCCTGTGTGTATAGTCCCCTGTGTATAGTCCCCTGTGTATAGACCTGGGTGTATAGTCCTGTGTGTATAGACCCCTGTGTATTGTCATGTATGTATAGACCTGTGTGTATAGCCCCCTGTGTATTGTCCTGTGTGTATAGACCTGTGTGTATAGTCCCCTGTGTATTGTGCTGTGTGTATAGACCTGTGTGCATAGTCCACTGTGTATAGTCCTGTGTGTATAGACCTGTGTGTATAGTCCTGTGTGTATAGTCCACTGTGTATAGACCTGTGTGTATAGACCTGTGTGTATAGTCCTGTGTGTATAGTCCTGTGTGTATAGTCCTGTGTATATTGTCCTGTGTGCATAGTCCCCTGTGTATAGTCCTGTGTGTATAGACCTGTGTGTATTGTCCTGTGTGTATAGTCCTGTGTGTATAGCCCCCTGTGTATTGTCCTGTGTGTATAGACCTGTGTGTATAGTCCCCTGTGTATTGTCCTGTGTATATAGTACCCTGCCTTTAGTCCTGTGTATAGACCTGTGTGTATAGCCCCCTGTGTATTGTCCTGTGTGTATAGACCTGGGTGTATGGTCCTGTGTATATTGTCCTGTGTGTATAGTCCCCTATGTATTGTGCTGTGTGTATAGTCCTGTGTGCATAGTCCTGTGTATATTGTCCTGTGTGTATAGACCTGGGTGTATAGTCCCCTGTGTATTGTCCTGTGTGTATAGTCCTGTGTGTATAGACCTGGGTGTATAGTCCCCTGTGTATTGTCCTGTGTGTATAGTCCTGTGTGTATAGTCCCCTGTGTATTGTGCTGTGTGTATAGTCCTGTGTGTATAGTCCTGTGTATATTGTCCTGTGTGTATAGACCTGTGTGTATAGACCTGTGTGTATAGTCCTGTATGTATAGTCCTGTGTGTATAGTCCTGTGTGTATAGTCCTGTGTGTATAGACTTGGGTATATTGTCCTGGGTGTATAGTCCCCTGTGTATATTGTCCTGTGTATATTGTCCTGTGTATATTGTCCTGTGTGTATTGTCCTGTGTGTATTGTCCTGTGTATATTGTCCTGTGTGTATTGTCCTGGGTGTATAGCCCCCTGTGTATATTGTCCTGTGTGTACAGCTATGTGACGCCCAGACACCAACATGAGGCGACTCCTGATCACTGCCGCTAACTGGGTCACAAGATGAAGTTTCCCATTGACATGTAAGCTGGCACTAGTGTATGGTCTGACCGTCCTTCTCAGATCACATTAATAATTCATTGTATATTGTCACAGTTCTATAATATCAGTGATGTCATCTAGGGGTGTGTGGCTGTGACTACCTCCCTATATACAGTGAGGAGAGGTTGTGTGCTCATGAGCTCCCTTTGGGGGAGGGGGCATAGCTTCAGATCCTGGATGAGGTGAGGGGACCTGGGAAAGGCCCTGGTCTGGATTCAGGCCTCCATCCTGATGCTGGAGAAGGTCCATCATGTGGAGCCGCCCAGTATAGTGTCTGACGTTACTGCAGAGGCCTCTGTGCCCGGGGCCCGAGTATCATCAGAGCCACCGAGCCGCCCAGTATAGTGTCTGACGTTAGGGGGCGGGGCTGTGACTACCTCTCTATACACAGGATATACAGGGGGCGGGGCTGTGACTACCTCTATACACAGGATATACAGGGGGTGGGGGCTGTGACTACCTCTCTATACACATGATATACAGGGGGCGGGGCTGTGACTACCTCTCCATACACATGATATATAGGGGCGGGGCTGTGACTACCTCTCTATATACATGATTTACAGGGGCGGGGCTGTGACTACCTCTCTATACACAGGATATACAGGGGGCGGGGCTGTGACTACCTCTCTATACACATGATATACAGGGGGTGGGGCTGTGACTACCTCTCTATACACATGATATACAGGGGGCGGGGCTGTGACTACCTCTCCATACACATGATATATAGGGGCGGGGCTGTGACTACCTCTCTATATACATGATTTACAGGGGCGGGGCTGTGACTACCTCTCTATACACAGGATATACAGGGGTCAGGGCTGTGACTAAGTCTCTTTTATTTCATTGTCAGGTATATAAAGAAGATCTACCTCAGCTTAAAGAGCAATGCAAAGACAAACACAGAAGTGCTTCTTCTAAGAGGAGGGAACGCGCTCCCCTGAACAGCATCCGCCTGCATTTTGTGCATGGGTGAGCAGCGGGGTCACAGGTCATGTGACGTGGTCCTGGATTATGTGCATAGATGCAGAGTATAGCCGTGTGTTACAGAGTTGTGTCTGTCAGCATTGATTGTAGGCAGAAGTGTGAGCGCAGCTCTGAGTGTAACATATTCCTTACTGCTGCTAATCCTGCAGGTACCGGGGCTATGACTGCCGGAGCAACCTCTTTTACACCCAGACGGGTGAAATTGTTTACCACGTGGCGGCCATTGGAGTCGTGTACAACCGGCAGCAGAACACGCAGAGGTTCTATCTGGGCCACACGGATGATATTCTCTGCCTGGCCATTCATCCTCTGAAGGATTATGTGGCCACAGGTCAGGTAGGTCCTGCATCTCAGTGAGCCCTGTAATTTGGTTATACACATAAGGTAGCTGTCTCCTCCATCCCCCTATACACATGCATGCTCATGTCAGCTGGGTGTGCATCTCAGTGAGCCCTGTAATTTGGTTATACACATAAGGTAGCTGTCTCCCTCATCCCCCTATACACGTGCACGCTCATCTCAGTCGGGTGTGCATCTCAGTGAGCCCTGTAATCTGGTTATACTCATAAGGTAGCTGTCTCCCCCGATCCCCCTATACACGTGCACGCTCATGTCAGCCGGGTGTGCATCTCAGTGAGCCCTGTAATCTGGTTATACATATAAGGTAGCAGTCTCCTCCATCCCCCTATACATGCTCGCTCATGTCAGCTGGGTGTGCATCTTAGTGAGCCCTGTAATCTGGTTATACACATAAGGTAGCTGTCACCCCCATCCCCCTATACATGCGCGCTCATGTCAGCCGGGTGTGCATCTCAATGAGCCCTGTAATCTGGTTATACACATAAGGTAGCTGTCTCCCCCATCCCCCTATACATGCTCGCTCATGTCAGCCGGGTGTGCATCTCAGTGAGCCCTGTGATCTGGTTATACATATAAGGTAGCTGTCTCCCTCATCCCCCTATGCACGTTCACGCTGATGTCAGCCGGGTGTGCATCTTAGTGAGCCCTGTAATCTGGTTATACACATAAGGTAGCTGTCTCCCCCATTCCCCTATACATGCTCGCTCATGTCAGCTGGGTGTGCATCTTAGTGAGCCCTGTAATCTGGTTATACACATAAGGTAGCTGTCTCCCTCATCCCCCTATACACGTGCACGCTCATCTCAGTCGGGTGTGCATCTCAGTGAGCCCTGTAATCTGGTTATACTCATAAGGTAGCTGTCTCCCCCGATCCCCCTATACACGTGCACGCTCATGTCAGCCGGGTGTGCATCTCAGTGAGCCCTGTAATCTGGTTATACATATAAGGTAGCAGTCTCCTCCATCCCCCTATACATGCTCGCTCATGTCAGCTGGGTGTGCATCTTAGTGAGCCCTGTAATCTGGTTATACACATAAGGTAGCTGTCACCCCCATCCCCCTATACATGCGCGCTCATGTCAGCCGGGTGTGCATCTCAATGAGCCCTGTAATCTGGTTATACACATAAGGTAGCTGTCTCCCCCATCCCCCTATACATGCTCGCTCATGTCAGCCGGGTGTGCATCTCAGTGAGCCCTGTGATCTGGTTATACATATAAGGTAGCTGTCTCCCTCATCCCCCTATGCACGTTCACGCTGATGTCAGCCGGGTGTGCATCTTAGTGAGCCCTGTAATCTGGTTATACACATAAGGTAGCTGTCTCCCCCATTCCCCTATACATGCTCGCTCATGTCAGCTGGGTGTGCATCTTAGTGAGCCCTGTAATCTGGTTATACACATAAGGTAGCTGTTCCCCCCATCCCCCTATACATGCGCGCTCATGTCAGCCGGGTGTGCATCTCAATGAGCCCTGTAATCTGGTTATACACATAAGGTAGCTGTCTCCCCCATCCCCCTATACATGCTCGCTCATGTCAGCCGGGTGTGCATCTCAGTGAGCCCTGTGATCTGGTTATACATATAAGGTAGCTGTCTCCCTCATCCCCCTATACACGTTCACGCTGATGTCAGCCGGGTGTGCATCTTAGTGAGCCCTGTAATCTGGTTATACACATAAGGTAGCTGTCTCCCTTATCCCCCTATACACGTGCACGCTCATGTCAGCCGGGTGTGCATCTCAGTGAGCCCTGTAATCTGGTTATACACATAAGGTAGCTGTCTCCCCCATCCCCCTATACATGCGCGCTCATGTCAGCCGGGTGTGCATCTCAATGAGCCCTGTAATCTGGTTATACACATAAGGTAGCTGTCTCCCCCATCCCCCTATACAT